>NC_085869.1:13074406-13094406 GCF_034702125.1 Engraulis encrasicolus
AGGAGGCAACATCTGGAGACAAGGGGGATGGGCTACATGTGGGCTCCCTGCAGACTGCACCGGACAACAGACAAAGACAGCACAGAGCAGCCTGGAAGCATCCCGCTGAGCAGGGAGCACCACAAGAGAAGAGAAGAGCCATTAACTTAGCCCAGAGAAAAGACGGTGGAATCCTCCATAACTCACGTATAAAAACAACACAGGCCTGGGTCCACTCTGACCTCGAGACCAGAGAGAGAGAGAGAGAGAGAGAGAGAGAGAGAGAGAGAGAGAGAGAGAGAGAGAGCAAAGACTATTTCGAATGGTCACAGACAAGCCGGTGCTTCAATGTTTGTTTTGTGAAGTTTTTAATGGGATCCAATTCCGCAGAGCCTTTAACACTGTAAGAGTTTTTTCTTTTCTCTTTCTCCTTCTTCCTTTAATTTGGGTCCTTTCATTAGCTGGGTTTGCCTCCCATTCTCTTATTTCTCTCTCTCTCTCTCTTTCCAGAATGTTTCCATGCAGCTCCTCAGACATGAGCAATCTTTTCCTCCTCGCTCTAACCATGAAATCCAGCCCAGCCTGAGCCACAGCAAACTTCTTGGGAATTTTTTTACTTTAACCATTGGAACAATCTCAAAATCAGACCCTAAAGTCCCTAATCCTGCCATTTCTGATGGGATCTACTCATGAGAAAACGTTCTCAAGATGGCATTGGCCTTAGTCAAACAAAGACAAGAAAGTCATCCATCATTTCCCGTACAGACAGACGACTGCTTGACATTAGGGAAATAAAATTTCCTGGATTCAGTTTATCCCATGAAGTGTAATTATTTGATTATCTGATATTATTGGAATTGGTCTTAGTGAATGTTTCTCTCATTTTTATATTTTCTCTTTCGGAAAAGGAGTGGACAAACAAGTAGGAGACTGTTATCCTCAACTGTGCCTGAATATAAAAAATAGACAGGAATTAACAGGAAGCAAGCAAGATCAACGATTTAGAACTAAGCTATTAACTTTGCTGAATAGATTTGGACACACAGAACATCCACAGACGGTCATCATTTTATTATTTTTATTTATTCGTACATGGGGAATGCCTCATGAGATGCAACATCCCGTTTTCAGTAGGGTCCCCTTGAAACTGGACAGTACAGACAATACAATACATTACATCGCAACACATATTCACACACTCATTCAAACAGCAGCCTCTTCCTTCCCCCACCTGTAAAACCCCCATGGCAATATATTTTTGGTGTTATTTTTTATGTTAGTGTGACAGGCATTACAAGGAATACAGTCCTTTACATTATATGACTTTGAGAAAAAGTTTAATAATATTTATAATGTTATTATATATGTATAATAAATATTTTTTTTGAAGAAAAGCATGAAATAATGGCATAAAATAATTCATGAGGAGAATTGTGTAGTTCACAGTCCCTGCCCTGCTCTCCCAGTATAATAGCGATGATCACAATTATGCAGAGCAAGTTTCCATAATTAAGAGTTTCTACCCCCCGCCCCGCCCTTCCCAGCCCTTCGCTGGGCTTCGTTCAGCCTCAGACAAAAGGCCTCCCAGGGGGACCATTCAGGGGGAGCTCTCTACCCTTTCTTCAGGATTTGCTGGTCGCTTGCACCAAGGTATAGAGCTACGTATTCCCCTTCTTAATTCTGCCTGACATTTACAATTACAGCCCATTTGGATTCTGGCAGCGACTGCTTTACAAATGCTGTTGATTGTCAAACATGGTTAAAAGTTCTCAGATCAAAGCGGACTACATGGGGACTGTGTGTACAGACTAGGAGGCCCCCTTTACAAGAATGTTACGGGACACAAGACAGGATGAAACTAATTTCCAAATGATAGGCCTACACGATAAACACTTTATGTTATCATTT
Organism: Engraulis encrasicolus; assembly: GCF_034702125.1. Taxonomy (NCBI): domain Eukaryota; kingdom Metazoa; phylum Chordata; class Actinopteri; order Clupeiformes; family Engraulidae; genus Engraulis; species Engraulis encrasicolus. The sequence goes on from NC_085869.1 coordinate 13,076,294, forward strand.
TTCACATTCATCTAGGTCATGTTATCCAAAGCAGTGAAGTTGTGAGAAACTGGACTTGTTTGGAGGGAGAGAGTAAGACAGACGTCCAGCTACTTACAAAACATACAAACCGGAAAGCATTGTGATACGTCCCCTCAAGGCACTGGTAGCTGTACTGTATTTAATTGTCTTTGATAGTAAATAATTGTTGCTGATGCACCCAACAGTAATAATAAGAAGCACATGCAGGGCCGGATTAAAGGGGTATGCCACTATTTTGGGGCTTAATACAGTTAAAATCTTTGGCTGGGGTTTTTAAAGGTGGTAAAGTGTCTTATTTTTCATGTTAAGCGTTGTCTTGCTTTAAGACAAGTTAAAAGAGGGAGCATGTCACTAAGTTAGTGGAAGGCAATGGATCCGTGTAGCATCCATGTAACATGCTACAGTGATCCATTGCCTTTCACTAGCTTAGCTACATACTACTGCACCTCTTTTAACTTGTCTTAAAGCAAGACAACGCTTAACATGAAAAATAAGACACTTTACCACCTTTAAAAACCCCAGCCAAAGATTTTAACTGTATTACGCCCCAAAATAGTGGCATACCCCTTTAATGCACTGGCTATATACTGTATCGTATGGCTGCAGCCCAGGGCCCCCCACCTGCCCCTATTGGTCAAAGTGGGGCAGGTAGGGCAAGTGCTAGAGTGAAAAATGTTTGAGTTTGAGTTTTCAATCATGTTAATACTCCGTCCTGGCTCAGAATTGATGATGCTGTCTACCTAATTTGATTGTTTGTCTTCTGCGATGGCCCACAGCAGACTACTGCACCTTGGGCCTTAATCCGGCTTTTACTATATCCAAAGTTACTCTCCTTGTCATGACCCCAAACTTTAAGCCACAGGCAGATATTTTGTATAGCCTATTATATATTTTTGTTGTATTTTCATTTTACTTTTAGTTCTCTCTGTAACATCCCTTGTGGACTTTCTCCTTCTCTTTGAAATGTGGTCCCGAGGCACATAAGGGCACGTCAGCAAAAAGAAAAAACACAGTGTGTGTGTACACTCAGACCAGTCGACACAAACATTGAGCAGTGGCTGCATCAGTCAGGTTTGACATATAGACTCTTATCCCAAGTGAGAATTTTCTCCCTTGTCACAACAGACACAAGTGTCTCGGATCCTTTTTGGCAGTTCCTTTCAAACAAGTTTCTTGCTGCCAACAGGCTTGGGAATTAGGCATGGCTAATGCATTACTAATTATGTGATGGTCTGCTAACAACTCTAGTCTATGGAAAATGTTAACAAAGTCACTCGCTTGGTGTAGTCTACATCTCTGACTCTATTTTAGACTTTAATTTGGATAGCTGCTGCTGCTGCTGCTCTCTCTCTCTCTCTCTCTCTCTCTCTCTCTCTCTCTCTCTCTCTCTCTCTCTCTCTCTGTCTGAATCTGAGTGTGTGAGTGTGTGTGTGTGTGTGTGTGTGTGTGTGTGTGTGTGTGTGTGTGAGTGTGTGTGTGTGTGTGTGTGTGTGTGTGTGTGTGTGTGTGTGTGTGTGTGTGTGTGTGTGTGTGTATGTGTGTGTGTATGTGTGTGTGAGAGAGAGAGAGAGAGAGTGAGAGAGAGAGAGAGAGGGAGAAAGAGAAAGGGAGACAGAGAGAGAAAGAGAGAGACAGAGAGAGTACACGTGTGAGAGACCATCTGTGCCAGTTGTTTGACAGTTAGAAATGCCTGGTGTATAGCAGAAACAGCGGGTACCTTTCTGTTGTGGAACCACTCTGTTGTGGCTAACTGAAGGTATACGAAGTGTGCCGTGGTGCAAAACAACTTCGTGAAAAAGTGCTGCGTCACCATAATTACAACGGACGTTTTAAGTTGCCTTGTGGCTTTGCTGTAGTCTCTGACAAAGTGTATCTTTGCCCAATCTGACAACAAGCATATGCTGTTGTTTAGATTGGACAATAAGATGAAAGCAAACACAATACCAGTCCACAGTCATGCTATATTGTACAATCGGATCCAGATTCACTCTTAATTGGTTGAACATTACGGTCTCACTATGCTGTTACTATACAGATCGGAAACATTTTGCTCATACAATACCACAGTAAATGTCACTAATGGGGTCCATTTCAGCGACACCACAACATTACACAGGAGTGGCAGATAGGCTACTGTGTACTGACAGTACAACAGTCCCATGTGTCAATTTAGTTTAGAGTATAACTTGAAATATAACCTATGACCTATAATATAACCTATAATCAGAAAACATATAATAACCTATAGGGCCTACTAATTTAAAAAGGTGGGGTTGCAGGTATGACATCACGTTGGGGGAACTCCCCCAGGATTCTAAGGTTCTACATAGACTCCTATGAGCCTGCGGAACCCCCAACGTGATGTCATAATAGAAACTGCAACCCCACCTTTAACCCTCCTGTTTTAGTGCTTCGTGCTGAGTATTCTTGACTTCTTCTGGCTATATTTTAATAATGGGAACGATGCATATTTGTCGTCTTCTTCTATCTCTGGATTGCCATTCCTGCTTAGTCTCAATTTGTTAAAACACACAGGCACTTAACTTGATGTCGTGCAGATAAATCATTCTTATTGGAGTCATATATTCCATTCGACTCCCACTCCAGTGAACTGTACAGTGGGATGTTTGACTTTGGTTCCCATTGAGAGCCCTGACCTGTCCTGCACGTTAGTCCCCCACCTCTGCTCATAACTATTCCCCGCTGGAGACTAGTGTGTGGTTGAGAAAGCAGAGGACCACCCCTGTGCAGTGTTGCCAGATTGGGCTACTTGGGATGGCCGTCTGCGGGTAAAACTGGGAAAAATTGGCCATTTAAAAGAGCAACGGGAGCTTGGTGTCGCGGACTTTTCTTTCAGTTTTTTCTTGATATTTTTTCTGGTCCTGCACCCAATCGTTTTTAGACGGATGTGCGTGTTTTTTTCTAACTACTAAAAATTGGCCATTTCACATTTTTTCTGCAGTTTTGTGCCCATAGAAATCAATGCAATTTGTTGAAATTGGGCGGAATTTAGCGCATTTTGGCTGGGTTTTTTTAGAACCTTTTGGGCGGGATGATCAGACACATCTGGCAACACTGTCCCTGTGAAGAGGGCCATTTGGTTGAAGTGCTGGACTGGTAAGATGATCTCGAGTCACAGCTTGATGATTACCTCTTGCCATAGCTGGACTGGCCATAAGGGCGTACAGGGCATTTGCCTGGTGGACTGTTGATGGTTTTGGCTGGTCCTCCCCTCAGTGTAGTCTGGTTGGCTATCAGTCCTAATGCTGCTACAGCTGACCTCTCCGAGTCAGATTAAAATATTCATTTTGGCTGTTGTGGTCAAAACAGCGCATGTTAGATGACTAAAAAATGTTGTCACAGGCTTCATTGTCTCTCTCAATGCCTGGTGTGCCGGTCTTGGCTGAAAATGCCCGGCCTGCTTTCTTGTCCCAGTCCAGCCCTGGTGCCTCCTGCACAGGAGTGACTCCTGCTCCCTGACAGAGAGGCAAATGAGAACAATAGACACGAGGGGCGGGTGACCTGACTGAGTCCAGGGCCGGAGTAATGCACAGCCTAGACATGGCTGCAGTCTAGATAAGACCCCCCCCCCCCACCTGCCAGGGGATCCCTGATTGGTCAAAAAGTGAAAAATTGCAGAATTATGATAAGATGCAATAATTCATCAGTCCTATATTGAGTACAGTTGACAGACATGTTATCCTTAATTCCTCTCTCGTAATTATGACAAACTGGCTACTGTATGTACATTTGTCTGGAAATTTGCTTTCCGGGGAGGTGGGGGGGGTGCACAGGAACATGTAGCCTAGGGACCCCAGGGCATCTTTATCCGGCCCTGGACCTGAGTCAGGCGGAGCGGGGCGGAAGCAGGAGGCATTCTCTCTCTGACACGGTCACACATGCAAACACAGCTGAGGTGCTGCCCTTCTCATTAGCGCTGCTAATTTATTCAGGTGCATTAGACCTGTTCAAAAAAACCTTTTTTTGTAATTTTGAAGCCAATTGCTGTGATTCCCATTCTCCAAGGTGTGAAATGGCTAGATATAAAATTATTTTGATTTTGGACCATGGGAAGACCTGCCTCAAGAGCCATAAAGTTTCAATGTTTATTTTAATCAAAAACGCCTGACATTTGGCCCCATTTTGCCTAATAACTTCACAGCCATTTGTCATAGAGCATTGTGAGTGGTGTCACCTGAAAGCTGACAATATTGCCTTTCAGATGATACCCAATATGTCAGTATCATGCACAGTTATAGTTGCCTTTAAAGCAGAAATGTGTTAAATTTAGGCGAATTTTGGTGGTTTCAGCTCAAACAATACACAATTGGACCCCAGAAAGGTTTATTAATTCACCAAAGTATAGTGCCAAATTGAAGTCTGAAAGAAAATATATTTCCTAACATTTCATATATTGCCAGTGACACATCCTGAACTGTCAGAACACAATATATAAAGTTGTGATCTCTTGCTTACTCTTCCTGTGCTGTCGGAACACAATATTGGCCTAATTGATCCTGATTTTGTTGGTTTGCCCACAAAGAAATTATCAGTCTATAATTTTAATAGTAGGTGTATTCTAACATGGAAAGATGGAATATCAAAAAGCAAATCCAGAAAGTAGCTTATAAGAATATATATTAGGAATTTATTTCTATTACATTGAGGGAGATAGGCATTTGATCTCTCCTAACCTAAGTTCTGGTCCCACAGATCAGATGGGCACTTCCAATCAACTTGTCATCTGAATTCAAGACACCTGAAAATAGTCAGCTGACTTAAAAAGTCTCCCGTTGATAGAAATGGTGAACGAATCAGACACAAAACTCTCCAAACATGGTAAAGAGCCAGAAGCTGTAAAAAGATGTTCGTGATGTTAGATTGTGGACCTGAACATGGCTGGAATGGACAAAAACACAAGTAAGAGTGTTTCAGTAAACAGCACCAACAGCTGTGTCCTTAAGAAATATAAAAATGACTGCTGATCTACCTCAGTCTTAGGGTGCAATCAAAACACAGTCAAAATATCAGGCTTATACTAAGCATAAAACATAAAGCCAGACTATTGTAGCCTCATAATGCCCACACTTCCACAGTGGAATGCTGTAATAGTTGTTGAAAAGACATACCATACTATTACCTTACTACTTACCAAAGACTACCATAGTACTACACTACTATTACATTACACAGAGCCTATAGTGATACATTACGACTTGGTCATTGCCATTCTGGTAACAGTAAATGTATGCTGTTGTCTTATGTCTTTTCTTATGTCCCAAAGGTGTGTGTGTGTGTGTGTGTGTGTGTGTGTGTGTGTGTGTGTGTGTGTGTGTGTGTGTGTGTGTGTGTGTGTGTGTGTGTGTGTGTGTGTGTGTGTGGTCAATAAACCATGGATGAATGGATCTCAGCCATTGTAGTCATGGACTGTTTCAGCTGCCACTATCTGGCAAGCAACAGGATAGAAGCCATGGCAGTCAAAACGGCTATTTTTTACCAGATAATAAGACAGATGAACTCAAGAGAAGATCAGCAGAACACACACACACACACACACACACACACCTTAAACTTCATTATCATGTATAATAAGTGTGCTAAGTATACAAAGTGTGCAGACATTGAACTTTATTTTCATAGTGTCTGACCCTTTTGTCCTGTACCTTCTCCTGGGAGAATTTGGTGTCTGATTCATTGACTGTTTCTATCAAATATCATCTATTTTCTGGTGTCTTGAATTCAGATTATGAGTTGTTTGGAAGTGCCCAACTGGTCTGTGGAACCAGAACTCTTATAGGGGATCAAATGCTTTTCTCCCTCAATGTAATAGACATCAATACATATTTTTTTAAGTTACTTTTTACTTTGTTTTTATAGGCACCGGCGGAGGTGCGGCATGCCAAGAGCATAGCAGGATGACATCTACCTGTACAAAGAAATTCTTTTTGATATTCTATGTTTCCATGTTAGAATAAACCTACCATTAAAATTATAGACTGATAATTTCTTTGTGGGCAAACCAACAAAATCAGGATCAATTAGGCCAATATTGTGTTCCGACAGCACAGGAAGAGTAAGCAAGAGATCACAACTTTATATATTGTGTTCTGACAGTTCAGGATGTGTCACTGGCAATATATGAAATGTTAGGAAATATATTTTCTTTCAGACTTCAATTTGGCACTATACTTTGGTGAATTAATAAACCTTTCTGGGGTCCAATTATGTATTGTTTGAGCTGAAACCACCAAAATTCGCCTAAATTTAACACATTTCCGCTTTAAAGTCAGCTATAACTGTGCATGATACTGACATATTGGGTATCATCTGAAAGGAAATATTGTCAGCTTTCAGGTGACACCACCCACAATGCTCTATCACAAATGGCTGTGAAGTTATTAGGCAAAATGGGGCCAAATGTCAGGCGTTTTTGATTAAAATAAACATTGAAACTTTATGGCTCTTGAGGCAGGTCTTCCCATGGTCCAAAATCAAAATAATTGTATATCTGGCCATTTCACACCTTGGAGAATGGGAATCACAGCAATTGACTTCAAAATTACAAAAAAAGTTTTTTTTGAACAGGTCTAAGGTGCATGCAGTTTTTCGAGACAAGAGCAAATGACATGTGGGTATTTCTTTGCAGTACAGGGGCAAAGCAGGACAAAGGGAGTAGTAGGAGCTGGCCCAATTACTCCGTAATAAGTCCTATACTGGGAGAGGGAGAATGGTGGATTACTTGGGTAAATAAACAGTGTTCATTTCACATGGATAATTTAAGATTAAAGACAAATAAAATGGATTGTTTTAGTGTGTGTGTGTGTGTGTGTGTGTGTGTGTGTGTGTGTGTGTGTGTGTGTGTGTGTGTGTGTGTGTGTGTGTGTGTGTGTGTGTGTGTGTGTGTGTGTGTGTGTGTGTGTGTGTGTGTGTGTGTGTGTGTGTGTGTGTGTGTGTGTGTGTGTGTGTGTGTGTGTATTATATGTATTATATGTGTGTGTGTAAATTATGTACAACAACATATTGTCTATGTTCTTCTTTCTCCCTCCATTCATTTTTCTTTAAAGCCTTTTATAGTCCCAGTTCCAAATACCTACGACTCAGCAACGTGACCCTTTCCCTTTCATCTGGACGATGGCTACATTGTAAAAGCACATCATGTTTGCAAAAGCACATTATGAGTGCAATAGCTATAATCTCTACCTCGGGGTACGTCTCTGCAAGAGGATGATCTGGGCTTTCATTCAACAGCTCCGTAAATGAGAACAGGTGTCTCTGGTGGGGTGCCCTAGCCAGTTGTGAACACTAATCCAAACAAAAGGAGGTTCTAACCAGTGGCGGACTTTCCATTAGGCAAATCTAGGCAATTGCCTAGGGCCCCGACCAAATCTGTCCTTCATAGGGGGCCCAACTGTCTCACCAGTCGTGGTAAACACACCAAAAAGTTGGCTTGATCTTAATTTATCACTTATGTAAAAGTAGTCAAAGATATACACTATATGAGACAAAACAATTCAATTATAGCAACAAAACTCAGAATTTGATCTATATGATGAGTTTTGAGGGCCCCATGATTATATTTCGTCTAGGGCCCCAAAATGGATAGATCCGCCCCTGGTCATGACAGAGGAAGAGCGGGGTGACTTGGCCCCGCTGTCCTGGAAACATCTGAAGTGTTGTCTTTACTTTATACCATCAAGCCCTTTGGTCACAATCTGCTCCTCATAAGAGTATTTACCATCATTTATTTAATATGATCAGTGGTTTTACTTCAGCAAAAACCAGGGCAAGCAAAGCAACATATTTCAACCCAGTTAAATGAGAACAGAGGGTCTATGTGTATGTCTGCCAATGAGGAGTCAACAATTCATTTTTCTTTTCTTTTTTTCATTCTTTCATTCCTTCATTTTTCAGTTTCCCATCCTGCCACTCTGCAGAGATACTGTCATCAACATGCATAAAGTTAAATCCCGTTCCATGTCTAAATCTCTCTCTCTCTCTCTCTCTCTCTCTCTCTCTCTCTCTCTCTCTCTCTCTCTCTCTCGCTCTCTTTCTTTCTCTCTCTCTCTCTCTCTCTCTCTCTCTCTCTCTCTCTCTCTCTCACACACACACACACACACACACACACACACACACACACACACACACACACACACACACACACACACACACAAACACACAAATATGCATTGTTTGCACTGTATTATATGCACTACGAGACAAGGGAACAAATCCTGACGGAGATTGTGAGGTTGTGAAGTGTGGGCCCTGTGTGGGTAATTCTGTCCTCGTCCTCGTCTATAGCCGCAGTATACGATTACAGCTGGATGAAACTCAGGGGCAAAAGGAACAAACGCACATGCAAACCTGATTAAGTAGGGGGAGGATGACATCTGTTTGGAGGGACCATGACGTGCTCTTTGAAAATAAACTTTTTAATAGGGTTCATATAGGAGGGAGGAAGGAATAACAACGTCAAACTTCAGGTTCGGCTGGATGAATAGATATATTATGCTCTTCTCATGTGCTGTAATTAGAAACAAACTGAAATGAAATTATACGGCTTTCTAGTAATGTCAACAACACATATTTTTTTCATTCAAAAAATGCTTTCAGGTCCAGCAAATATTTTAACATGGGTGTTTCCATACTTTTACAGAAATCTGACGGTTACTGATCCAAAACGGTAGAGAAACAATAAAAATAAGAAAGCATTCCCCACATAAATTGCAAAACGTGTGCATTTATGTGCCAAGGCTTTTGATCAACGGAGTAAGCATTTGCACAACTTGACATCATAGAATTGCTTGAACTTTGACTTTGCCAAAGATTTCAGTGAAGCATTTTTTTTACAACTTAATATTATTATTATTATTAGTATATATTATTAATATATATTATTCACATTTGTTCCCTTCATGCTACTAGCTGTTGGCAGTAAGCTGTTAATGTATGACGTGATGGTGTTAAGTTTCTGTGTACCTTTTTTTTTAACAGAGCTATTTTCACTCCATCAGTATTTGCCATTATGGACCTCAACATTGAGTTGCGATAACCAAAAAAGTGTATAATGGGACCGACAAACTGTCCTTGCAGACCTGTAAATCATTGTTTCCTTTAAAGAGATGCACACTGTGCTCTTTCATAAATGTTTTCCACAGATGGAGTGCAGTGTTTACATGAAAGGCCCTACTCCTTGGCTGCCCTCCACCACCGATGTGCATGTGCTGGTTCTGCTTGCTAGCCACTGTCAGGGTTGGACTGGGGGAGAAATAGGGCCTGGGCACTTTTGGCTTAAAGGGACACTGTGTGAGATTTTTAGTTGTTTATTTCCAGAATTCATGCTGCCCATTCACTAATGTTACCTTTTGTCATGAATACTTACCACCGGCATCAAATTCTAAGTATTCATTATGACTGGAAAAATTGCACTTTTCATACATGAGAAGGGGGATCTTCTCCATGGTCCGCCATTTTGAATTTCCAGAATTAGCTGTAGGTAGTTGCAGTACCTTTTTTGACCATTTCCTGCACAGTGCCCCTTTAAAGGGGCCCCTCATAATCAGCATCACAGAACTGATGCAGTGGTGGGCCCTGCACCCTCGTGGGCCCCTATTTTCAGAAATCTTTAAAAAAAAAAAAACATTTCTTGAAATAGGGGCCCACGAGGGTGTGGGGCCCACCGGGAAATGCCCACTATGCTAGATGGCCAGTCCAGCCCTGGCCACTGCATAGGGAGCCTGATGTTGCTGAAATATTATCCCACAACATAAACTGCATCTTGGGTCGGAAAGTTTTGTGATGGGGTTGATGCGTGCAGAGGCATGGCAAGGTGGTGATAGGCTGGTCAAGTGAGACGTACAGAGATAGATTTCTCACAGGACTAGGAACCAAATGTGGAACGAGAGAAGCGTCCAGAGCAGTGGTTTTCAAAATGGGGTCTCCCCTGGGTGGGTTGCGGAGAGGTGCTGGGGTTTTGTGGAAATTCGAAAATAAAAGTATTGCAAGACAAAATAATTGAATTATTAATGTACACAAAAATAAACACAAATTATATTCCCACTAGATACAAACTGCATTATAATAATCTAAAGCAGGGGTGTCAAACTCAAATTGACTGAGGGCCAAAATCAAAATCTGGAACGAAGTCGCGGGCCGAACTCAACATTTATTTTTAAAAATGGACTAAAATTGTGTGTACATGCACTTCATATTCATAGTTAAATTTCGCACACACTCTTTCACATCATACTTGTTAGTTCATATGTGTCTACACATCCTGTGACACAGCAAATTTCATGTCCAAGTCATGTTACGCTGTACATTAAGGTGTATGTGGGCCAACTGTAATAGATATTTGAAATGATCTCGCGGGCCGAATAAAATGGCTTCGCGGGCCAAATTTGGCCCCCGGGCCTGAGTTTGACATCCCTGATCTAAAGCATCTCTGAACATACGTGTACGTACTACTGACACAGACATAGAGTGGTTATGAAAGCAGATGCACAGAAAAAGTAGTGTGGCATGGCCCATGGGGGTGCCTGGGCTGCAATATATCGGTATGGGAAGTTTGGGAACACCTGGAAAAATGGAGAACTCCACCCACTTTGTCAGGAACCATGCTGTTTGGGAAATGTTAATTGTTATGCTCTAGGTCAGACCAAGTCTCAAAGACATTTGAAAGTCGATGACAATCAAGCTAGGGAACAGGGCCAGAGGGGCTGCTACTCCATCAAGCACTATATTGACCTGCAGTACAAAGGCAAAGTGAAGTAACTACATATTTGATCAAAATCAAGTTTAGACTGAAAATGGTCTTCATTACACATCCGTTATCTTTTGACAAAGCTTTAGGGTCCAAATACTGTATGTCCCATTTAAGAGATATTGCTGAGTCAACTTTCCAGTAACTACAATATGCAACTCAATACCAAGGCTTTCACAGTATTTTTCTCTGTTTCATTGCAGGCCTAGTGACTGCACTCTGCCTTTGAAGGGCAGCTAACAGTCCTGAATCTGCACATGGGGCTTTTGGCTCAGTTCTGGAAGGCTTTTCATCTCCAAGTAATTACAGATGAGAAACTAAATGAAATGGTATTCCGCCAACCACAGACCTAGATTTAATTAATTATTCTAATCAGTGATCTGGTCTTTTTATGTTTCAACAAACAATCATTTACAAACAGTCATTTACAGTATTTCGGAAGGCTTTTTTCATTTTTGTCTCAACCATCTGGATTTAAGTGTGACCACCAATAGAGGCCAATCAGAGAGCGAGAGAAACAGAGACAGAGAGTGAGCAACAGACAGACAGACAGACAGACAGACAGACAGACAGACAGACAGACAGACAGACAGACAGACAGACAGACAGACAGACAGACAGACAGACAGACAGACAGAGAGTTCAGATTGTTTGATAGGCTTTCTTGCCCTTTCCCCCCTAGGACATTGCCATACCTCGGGACCTTTCCCTTGAGCTTAGGCTCCCTGATGTTGACAGATCATGGTCGCTCCTCCATGATGCAAATTGGTTTAATTGGGTAGAAATGAAATGGTCATGCAAGGTCAGCTTAAGCCTGGATTTTAACTGCTTAATACCCATGGGCAGAATTTTCCTGCAGCACAAGCCTTATAAGGTCATCAAAAATCTGTCTTCCGCTGCCCACATGACGTGAAGGCGGAGCAGGCTAAGAGACAATTAGGGCTGATGGATTCTAGAATGTATTTGGGATGACACAAAGATCCAGATCATTACCGGCCCGATATTGGCTCACTATCAGCTCTATTACGCTCACAGACAGAGCCTCAACAGAAAGAGTAAACAAACTGCAAAAGATGGTTTGGTAAATTATGAGTAAGTCACATCTGTAAAGAGCAGGTGAATTCACATCGTCCCTTTGGGTTGCAATCTCGGGGGGCATTTCACAAGTGTAAATGATTTGTACTGTCTGTACAGTATAGGGACTGGCTTGTGCAATATTCAGATTTCACAATTTTCAGAAAGCATAGAAATGTGTACAATCATAAATACTGTACCATTAAAATATGGAGACCCATCTCTGTTAGCAATTTTGTACAACAACATGGATGTAACCTTGAAATGTGCTGCAAGTTGGCATAGGCCGACATACACAATGCACAATACACAATGGGTTAGTCAGTTGTTAGCCAGTTGTTAGCCAGTTAGCAACTTGGGTAGTTGCCAATAGGAAATTGCATTGCACACAACAAAGTAGCTAATGTAGTTAGCAACTATGGTTTCAAGAAACGCACCCCTGATTTGGTCAATGGCAACAAGCGACATAGCAACATCTGAGAAATAGTCTGTGCAGTTCTGCTATTGTTTTTGCCTGGCATCTGTTTCCTTTGATCAAACACCTAAAAACACAATTTTTTAGATAAGGAAATTCAGATATTTTAAAACTATTCTCAAAAGAATAAAGACTAGCCTATAAATTATTTGATTCTGTGCTTCCTCTTTACTGACCTAAATAGACAAATCATATTGGAATAATAACATCACAGGCATGCAAAATGTGGAAGTCATTAGTCCTTGAATGTGGAAGATGGATTAACCAATTTGTACGACTTGTGTAATTAATGGTACGGAATGTATTTTGCTTCAGCTTGGAAATATGAATGATGGCACCGCTGATCTATGACGTCAACAGGCTTCTACAAGGGACTAGTGGAACTGGAGGTTTTGAATTAGAATGAGTTAAGAGAAGGGCTTGTATGACAATGTAAGAGGGAAATATATTGCCTAACTTATTCTCTTATAAACCAAAAAAGTAAATACCAACTTTAAAACTACACAGAAAAGTAAATGTCCATTTTAAAGCAAATATCTCATTCTGTGCTTGATTTCACTAGGACTTTCAAACACGATCATGGAAGTTGTGCATAACTTACAAACTCAAGGCCCTCTACAACATCAAGCAGTTAGTTACAGAGTGATCATTCAATCACTCAGTCTACAAAATATGACAAGACGATAGAAAAATATGAAAACGCAAACAAAAATAAAACAGTGGGACCATTTGAATTTCCCGTTTGGGATAATAAAGTTAACTTTGACTTTGACTTTGACTTTGAAGTCCATGTTAAGCATCATTTAAAAAAACTGTAAGCAAGCAAACATCACAATGCTCATATCAGATGACCTTCCATCAGAATCGTCCTTCCAGAAATCAACAAGACCTACCATAGATGTAAAGAGATTCCAGATTGACAGATGCAAATTAGTAACATTTCTTGTTTCTCAAGGTAAAACACTACACTACCCCTATTTATTTTAGCCAGGAACGTACAGCCATATAGCACATAAATGTCAGTTTATTTCAGACAGTAGACAAAGATATTGGCCATGAAAACCAGTTTTAGAAATATGTCCATTAGATGAGCAGAGTAAAATATGCAGCAATATGAACTCTTTTTTACTGTCTATTGCAATAGTCTCTTCATTATATACCCTACTAGTCTAAGCAGCATATTCAGAGTGCAGTTCCACATGTTTATTAGTAGCCTAGCTAGCCTGCACACAAATGCTAGGCCTATATGAGAATCTGATTGAAAGCTCAATCATAGCACTTGTATCATGACACGTATTGTTGCTGTGTTTGGACTGGTGGGGGAAGTGATAAAGGAAGTATGGGGGGATGTCTCGTCTCCAACCAAGGGGGTCCCTGAAGACTTCCAATTTCTGATGGGCAGTCCTGGTGAAAGCAGATACAGGGTCTTTCAGAAACACATCCTTATCTTAATAGGATTAAACATTAATTTCCCATTAGTCCCTCAAAGACTGGGTCACCAAATCCTGCTCCCATGAATTTTAATTTCAACTGTCAATTCGAAACCCAAGTGAGAGTCAGTGCAATGCATTTTATTTATGGCTTAGTGGTATATATGAGGGGTATCTGAAAACCATTTTGAATTGAATTTGACACACATTTATCTCCTCTAGGTTATTTTAAAGTCACCACATTGTTACAATTGCGTAATGGCTGTTATAATAAAATATTACTGAACATAATGTCTGAAAAAAATTGAATCAATTATTTTCTTGGGTGCTGCAAAAGCACAAAGCGCATTTTGAGCAAATTAAGCAGTGCTAGTGAAGAGAAGGTGTCTCCTGTTTTCAACTCTAAAGTGTGTGTACATCAACACAACACGTAGGGGTCATCTTAACCAGAAACAAAAATGTGTGAAAAAGGGTTACAGGACGGTTGGAGGCCTTGGACTGTTTCATTGTAAAGGACATGGTCATTTACGTAAAATACACGTTACCAATGATTACACTGGAGGTAAGTTTTGAGCAATTAACACTAAATGCTGAATATCAATCACAGAGCGCTTTTACACCAAATCACGTTGTGATTGGGGGAGAGAGTAAACCGTATGCTAGTGTATAGCTTGCCATCAGGGCTGGAATGGCAATGTGGCATAGAGAGCATTTTCCCGGTGGCCCGACAGTCATCAGGGGCCAATGCTTTTGTGTTTTTGTTTCAAATAGTCCCTGGGAGAATTTAGATGGGGCTGTCCATCTGTGCATTGTGCATCCGTGAGGGGTGAGGGGATGGTCTATGCCAGAAAAGCCAGGGCCAGTTTGTGGTCCCAGTCCATCTCTGCTTTCCATCTCCATTGTGCAGTTCATGCCCAAGCCATGTGAATCTGTCAGCTGATGGTTTCCAAGATGGCACTCAAGTAGCGAGGTGTGTCGAAGAAGAGATGGCATTGGTGACACACTGGGGTCAGAGGTAACAGCTATTGGGACTGAGCTATCTATCTTACACAAGACGTAAGCGCATATGGCATGGCGGATAGAAACACAGTGCTGTAAACACGTACTGGTCGTTGATGTGGTATCTCAGGAGGGTCCAGAAAGTCAAAGAATGTGCGCACATCAGTGGCACAGGTGCTGGACCAAACGTAAGATAACTGAAAAGAAAATAAAGGTCCGCAACACTGTTAAATGCTCCCAAATATTTAATGGCACAACGTTTCGGACTAACCGTCCTTCATCACAGTGCAACGATCTCAGGAGGGACCATGTCTCTGTCTTCCTGTTAAACAGACAAATCCACAGTCGAAACACATTGGGACAAAAAAGGCTTTGAAATAGTGGTACCTCACATCATGATGTACAAGACCTGTTGAAGTCAAGACTAAGACCTGATAATATACAACTCCCAAAGCACCAATAAACTGAAAACAGAATGGGATTCAAAGATGTGAGAAGGATGAGTCTCCTTGTAGTTCACTGTGAAGAACAAAAATGCAATTGCTTTATTTGTTTGAAATTGAATAAACCATAATTTATTTGAACTGAAATATAAGTTATCTTTGACCTTGAGAATGTTTGGCCATTTTACATAGGTAAGCATTAACTCATTTATAGGTAGGTCTCACATCATCACTAAAAGTGTACATGTACTTTTCCTCGCACATGCGCTACGAGCAATGATGAGAAGACACTAAGCAAACAAACACAAGAAAGAATGCAGTCTCACCAAAATCCAAACTGTCTGGAAATCTTGAGGTACCGTAATCTGCTGAACCTGGAAGTTAACTTGTTGTTATTTCTACTGTGATAATCACCACATGAATTGCCACTATCAGAGACAACAATGATAAAAATGAGGCTAATAGGTCCTACAGAAATCTCTTGATTTTGTAATGGGTCAGATATTGTATTTTATGTTTTGCATTTAGACATCTCTTTTGCACCACTTGGGAAGATGTTCTCCTTCAAAATGTGCTCTGAAACACATGTAGACAGATGTAGGCAGGTGTAGGCTACACCAGGCACAGCAGGATACACAATTCACAACACATTATTATTTTACACCTTTACAGTAAATAAACGTGAACTCAACAGGGAAGTAGTAGCACTGGAAGTGCATTATCTTTGGCTCTGCTTTGTGTGGTTGGTGTTGGTGTATAACGTGTCATTTCCAGCGTTTTCACACTGCAGGAGTGTTGGCATACGATATAACCATACACCATGTAATGAGACACACACTACTGGGTGTGAAATCTAAATGACAAAATTAATCAGGTAGCGTTTTATTGTACTGCGCCTAAATGTGCACTTGAAAAAAGAGTGGGTGGAACCAAGTGCAGCTGAGCAAAGCACATCACAGACAGACAGCGCACCGCGTCCGTCTGGCACTTCTGGTTTGCAAGGTAAGTGAAAATAGCTTTTTCTTTTCATTTGAGGGTTTCATTCAAGGTTAGTCAAGCGAACGGGAGCTTAGTGAGCCAAACGTTGGTTTCAAGGCTGGACTGGAGGAGAAATAGGGCCTAGGCACTTTTGGCTTAAAGGGGCTCCTCATAATTAGCGGCGCAGAACTGACTCACCGGTGGGCTCTGCACCATCTTAGGCCCCTATTTTCAAAAATGTTTTTTAAAAAATGCTTTTGTTTTTTACATTTCTGAAAATAGGGGCCCACAAGGGTGCAGGTCCCACCAGGAAATGCCCGCTATGCCAGATGGCCAGTCCAGCCCTGGTTGGTTTTCACCTGCCCCCCAGCCCTATATCTTCTCCATGAAGTGGAAAGCATTTATACCCACTATAGAATTTACAGAAAAAAACATTCATGGTTGGTCTTACAAGACAATTATTTTAAATCAGACTTATCTCATTCAATTAATTAATGAAAAATGTGCAACTCCAGAGGCAATTATTGATATGACCTTTTTTTGTCGTAGCCTCTCATTATCAAAATACTAGTCATCTTAACTTTTCATTATAATTTAATGTAATTCAGTGTAATAATTTAATTCAGCTCATGCAAATGCAGCCTATTCAATAATCACTACTTATAACAAGTCCTTTTTGTATTTGTTAAAGAGACATAAGAGGGCACTTCAGGAGCAAACTTTTTAACAATTTGAAGAGGTTTGCCTTCTGATCCACCACACCATGTGACTGTTTTTGGCGGAGAGGAAAACCTGGACACCACACCTTATTTCTCCTCTAATCCCCCCATCAGCAGATTTAAAGGATAAGAGCCTGCACCAGAAGGAGCCGATGAATATTAATTTGCCGCGCACCAGATGGTTCTCCATGGGGAGCGAGGTCGAACCCGTGTCTGTCAGACCTTCAGGACCTATAAATACATGTAAAACAAACAACCTAATTGCATGCATAAAAGTAAGCTAGTGTAAGACCTGGAATGCCTGGCATGGCGTAACACAGGAGGTGAGTGTTTGCTTGGCAGCAATAAGGAACTGAGTCATATTCACCTGACTGAGCATCACACTTCTATCAGGTTCCCAAACCGGGGGCCGGGACCCCTAAGGGGATTAGTATTGCAGGAGGGGGGGTCGCGGACAGAAGTGACTGTTTACATGAAACCTTCGATATAGGCTACTGTATGCTTTTATAAACTTTCCATACATTGTAAGTAACAATATTCACTTGAATGGGAAATAAATGTGTTTAACATTCCTGTGGTTTACGTTACGTGAAGTTGAAAAATATAAACAAAATGAAAATATTCTTAGATCCAAAAGGGGTTCGCAGCAGAACGAGTTTGGGAACAACTGAGCTATACCTTCTGTTCACCCTGCTAATGCTCCAAAACTGTGCCTTCAATGCTGCGCTGCAGACAGGGAAGCTGACGTGGGGGACAAAGGGGTCTGTTGTCCCGGGCCCAGGGAAAGAGGGGGCCCCAGAATTGGGTTCTCATTACATTGTATGTATTGGTTTAGATTCAGATTCAGATTCAGATTCAGATTACTTTATTAGTCCCATGAAGGGCAATTCAGTTTGCGGTCCCAGTCTCCATCAGTCAATGAATAGATAGTATAAATAAAAAGAGTAGAAAATGAAACAAAAAACAATAAATAAATAGGAAAACAAAAACATACACATTTTAACACATACATTCAAACACCCTGTCCTGTCAGTGATGAGCAGCCCTCAGTAAATTAAATGGTCAGTAATGAACTCTATCCCTACAACCTTGTTTAATAATCTAATGGTTGTAGGGATGAAAGATCCAGAGTAACGCTTTGTTTTTGTCCTGACAGAATAATAGCGCCTCCCAGAGGGCATTAATGAAAATTCACCACTTAAAACATGGTCA
>NC_085869.1:13099406-13131906 GCF_034702125.1 Engraulis encrasicolus
CACTGTCAACATAATTCTATGTAGTTGGCACTGGTCGTTGGTCTTAACTTAGTTGGGGATTGTATTTTGTTTTTGTATTTTGTATTATTTACTTGAAAATGTATGCAATGTCTTTGACTTTTACATTTTATTGTGTGCAATAGCCTACTAATTATTTTTTTCATGGAACATCAAACCTGTCAAGAGAAAAAGATGAAAATGAGCATGGCTAAAATCTTTTATGTTTTGCATTTGCTTTAAATGCTAAAAATATATGCTGTAACCTTTATTAAATAAATAAACTTCAAACTTCATTAATGAGTGTCAGTAGTCTGTAGTGGGGCCAAGGGGAATGAGGGTCGAATTGCAGCGACTATATGATACGGCATGAGATTACCACCCGCCATTTAATTTATTACCATTCTACGGACCCCTTTTAACATGCACTAACCCCTGCACACCAAACGGCCATGTGCTCTGGTAGTGACTGGAAATAAATCACATCTGTTGTCGTGGCATATTTCTTGTATGGAGTGAAAAATGATTGCTGTACTGTAGTGACGCTGTGCTGATTTACTGCACCCCATGCTGAGTATACATATGTAAATGTTAAGGAAGTTTTATCCCAATTTGATTATGGATAATTGTTTAGGCTAGCACATTGTAGTTAATGCAGAAAACTAGCTTTTAGTAACACAGAACTTCTACATTTTTGCCATACAGTCTCTTGAGACAAACATACAGAGCAACAGCTCAGTTGATAATTGAGAAACATCTTGGTCAGTGATTAACCCCCCCTTTAACTGTGAGTATCTCAGTCTTTTTTGTCATACTATGAGAACACCCTCACTATGTCTCCCCAATTTGAGTATGCTCCATACATTATTTTTTCCCCTCCACGTACCCCCTGCAGTACGCTCCTGTACCCCTTGTGGCACATATATCCCTAGTTGGGAACCACTGCTGTAGGGTTTGCCCAGGCTAGGTCAACTGTGTGTTTAGTAAAAAGCTTGGCACTGGCTTTTGTGAGAGTTGTCTAATATACGTAGGCCTACATGTATGAAATAGTTGTCACAAACCCCTCTTCAGATTGGTAATTTGTCCATCAACACCTTAAGGGGTAGACCAGGAAGTATATACTACTCAAAACACATCAAGTGTATCCAAGCTCTTCTCCTGCGGAGGAATTTAAATAAACAAAGATGTGAAGCGAGACATTAGTAAGACGTGTTCACAGAAGCCTAGTGAAAGGGAGCTACAGTGTACTTTGCTCCTATATGTGTCTCAGCTCTTCACCTGAGAAATGATGTGTTGATAGAATAAAGGATAGGCCAGTTCTATTTTCAGTGGAACTCAACCCGCAACCGCTTTTTCTTACTTTTATCACCTAATGAATTACAGTGAAGGAGTGAGGCTAGTCGTAGTAAACACAGTGTTTCAGAAATCTGAAAACGGATGAAGCTTTAATGGATGATAAACCATTGGAATTAAATGTAAGTCTAGATGAAGTGAAAATAGCACTCAGGCATGCAATGTGCCATGTTCACTTTCAAGGTACCTTGGCTCACTGTAGTATATCGTGTTCAGAATAATTGCTGAAATAGTTTGGACACCAATCCAAATCCTGGTGAAGGCACCAGTTAAAAATATCTTTGTTCTCTTTTGCAACGAATTGTGGATGATGTGTATGAGGACAAATGGAAGAGGCAAACTCTTATAAGTCCCTAATGCACATTATAGTTTATATCATTTAAATAAAATGGAATCTTCCCTTGGTAAGGAAGTATCATATCTAGGTCCAGTTGGAAAGCCACAGAGATGTCAAGTAATAATATACACCTGACAAGCAAACTAACATCCTCCAAAATGTAGACATCCATAGACGTCCTTATAACCAAGCAACTCACATTGTAAAGGGAGAATATTGAAGAACTCCATTTCTGAAGACCTGCACTTTTATATTTTTAGAGAAACCTGTTGTTGGTTTGGTTTACATTCATGTACTTGATAATACATATTAATAGTTATATTACATGAATAAAATTTTAAAAATGGCAATTTTGATAGCTTTGTATTAAATAAAAATGAATTAAGATTATTTTCTGAAATGGCACTTAGAGGGTTTTGCATCTGAACTCTTCATATTTAGCTGCCTCTGCATGAACGGAGCTTCGCAGTATTTTTAATAAATGTTGGCATAGAGCAGGCTTGCTCTATAGCAGTGTTTCCCAACCAGGGGTACGTGTACCACTAGGGGTACGCAAGCACACTGCAGGGGGTACTTGGAAACATTTTATTATTATAACAAATGTATGGAGCGGTCACATCAGGACAGAGAAAGCGATATAGAACATGAATTAGGGGGTACTCATGGCACAACTAAGAGGCTTAGGTGGTACGCGAGACAAAAAAGGTTGGGAAACACTGCTCTATAGGAGGCATTGGCTCCGTACCATGTTTTCTCTACTGCATCATGATTGCTTCTTGCAAGGTCCAGCTCAAAACACCTCGGAGATGTCACATGGTATGCACAGGGCCGAATTAAAATGGCCTGGGGGCCCTAGGCTACAGGCTTCTGTGGGGCCCTGCGGAAAACAAATTTTGCGACAATTGTACGTAGACAGTGTCATAATTATTTGTTAGGAATTAAGGATAACACAGTCTACCAACTCTGCTTAACATGAGGGATGAGTTTTTCAATATCGCATCTTGTCATAATTCCCCAATTTTTCACTTTTGACCAATGCTGCATAGCAGTCATATCCAGCCTGTGCGTTAATCTGGTCCAGGGTATGTGCATGGAATGGGAAAAATACGTGGATCCTGCATCTGAGCCTCTGCTTTTCCCATTCTAGCCCTATTCTTTTTCTCCTTTTTCTATCTTTTTTTCCGTAGACTCGGGAACAGTGCAGTGTCTGCAGTGAGATAATGCTAGTGTCTGTAATGGTAGGCCTTTAAACTGTACTTCTGCAGCATTTGACTTTTTTTTAAAAGGGACTGACAAGATCTTTAAAGAGTCTTGGACAAGCTCATTACGACGTGTAGAGATTGACAAGAGCCCTTTAACAAGAGTTGGAAAAACAAGCTGGCTGCTTGTTAAAACTCCGCTGCTCCCTCTTGATCCTTGTAAGTGTTAGGTCAGAACGGGGATTTCCAGAGGCACACACTTCTTTCAGGCGTCGGAGGCATTAGCCATCATCTGATTTCGATTTTCAGGAGCCCATGTGGATTTGCTTTACTGTCATTCTCACTGTCCTGTGATGTGTTAAAGATGGAGGACGAGTTATACTTTGACTGATCTATCTATCCATCTATCTATCTATCTATCTATCTATCTATCTATCTATCTATCTATCTATCTATCTATCTATCTTCTATCTATCTATCTATCTATCTATCTATCTATCTATCTATCTATCTATCTATCTATCTATCTATCTATCTATCTATCTATCTTCTATCTATCTATCTATCTATCTATCTATCTATCTATCTGTTAGGGCTGTAATGATACACTCAACTCATTCGATTTGGTTCATGTCAAGATATTTGAACTGCGGTTCGATACACCCCATTTAGATGTATCTTTAAAATCATATGAATCATTTTGCAGTATCGTCACTCTGTGTATTGCGATTTCTCTGTAGTAGTACTATCTATCTATCTATCTATCTATCTATCTATCTATCTATCTATCTATCTATCTATCTATCTATCTATCTATCTATCTATCTATCTATCTATCTATCTATCTATCTATCTATCTATCTATCTATCTTGTAATGTAACACATTTTAATCTGCCTTCATTATTCCAAATCTGGCCCACAATCGGTGCCTAATCTGCAGGTTAGAAAATATGGTAACACTTTATTTAGGAATACATCTATAAGCACTAATACATACAATGTTAATGCCTGCATAAGTAACTTGTAAGGCATGTACTAAGCAAATGCTAAGGCCTACTAGGTCCTTACTAAGGTTAAATCGGTAATAAATCCCTTATTGTGCATGAACAAGACATTTGTGAATACATGCCTAACAAATGTTTGATTTTGCTTTGTACATGTCTTACAAGTTACTTATACAGGCACATTTTATGTATTAGTGCTAATAGATGTATCCCTTAAATAAAGTGTTACTGAAAATATAACTTGTAATGCCTGAGCCCTTGCCTCTCCTTGTCTTTTGTTGTAAGGATTTAGCGACCACCTTCAGCTGTGTTGCGTTTCTTTGCCGCAGGGCCTTTCACACCCATCTATGATCTAAAGCTATAAATCCTCAAGTGATTTTGTTGGAGGTGTTTTGCTGTGAAATGGGAATCCCAATAACAATCACACCAGCAGCACTATCGATTGTAAAATACAGGAGTGAACACATGTTGTCCTGTCTTCATTATGGGGGTGTGAAATTTGTGAATTGGCCCTGAAATATTTTGTTTACTACCTCCTCGCATGAGTACTATGCCAGCGTAAAATGCCATCACTTTAGAATAGGGACCCTTATTCCACATCTGTTTTCACACTGTTCAGGGTTTGTTCACACAGTGTACCAGGAGCTTATACACATTGTATTCTGGCCCTTACTGCTTACACATAAATAGAAATCTAGGTCTACTAGGTCCTTACTAAGGTTATATTGGTAATAAATCCCTTATTGTGCATGAACAAGACATTTGTGAATACATGCTTAACAACTGTCTTATTTTGCTTAGTACATGCCTAACAAGTTACTTACACATGCATTAATAATTTATGTATTAGTGCTAATAGATGTGTCCCTAAAATAAAGTGTTACCTACAATACTATAGGCCACATTACAAATATACTCTAAAACCTCTTCTATTGTTGGACCTGACGTTGGAGAAGACATCACAAGCAGTTTACTCACAGTAACTCATTTCTGTAGGCCTATGTAAATAAATTCATATATACAGTGTAGGCTGCCTAAATTAAGCTACAGCCTACATAAACATTTTAAGTTTCAGCAACAAATAACTAATGAAATAACCATATTTCAGATTGTGATCTGAAAAGAAATCCTTTTGATATAATGACTCCATGAGTTGGTTGTGTCACTTGTGTGGTCAATTTTGACTATGAATGTGGGTCTTTCCAAATATGACACTCTCTGACCGAGGTGAGCCTGAGGACTTTCATGGTTTCCCACATGTCACTGAAAGCTTTAGCTTCAGTGTCCCTTTATCCAGACCTCAGGCGATGTCTATAGGACCCCCTCAGTGTCAGCAGTCTCCTGCTAGCCCCCCTTCCTCACCACCCCCCTCCTACTCCCCCTGTGGAGGATGACCTCCGTGCCCCTGAGGCAGTCATGTGTGGCTGCCAGTGACATCAGCAAAAGCAGCCGCAGATATTCCGGCCTCTGGAGGCCTCCGGCCGCGGACGACGAGGCTGCAGTGCAGTGCAGTGCAGGGAAACTGATGGCTGTGCATATGTGATAGTGTGGATGTGTGTGTGGATGACCTGCCGGGGTCGTTTTCCTGAGGCAATCCGCACTATTGGGACGGCATGACAAAACAGTCACTCACCACAGCAGTGCTTATCACCACGCCGACCGAGAGACTCTTGCACAGTGTTGCCAGATTGAGCGGTTACCGCCCAATTGGGCTACTCGCCCGTCCGCGGGTAAAAACGTGAAAAATTGGCCATTTGGTGTTTTTTTTTCATGCAGTTTTATGCCCATTGAAATCGATGCAATTTGTTGAAATTGGACGGAATTTAGTGCATTTTGGCGATTTTTGAGAACCTTTTGGGCGGGATTTGATCAGACACATCTGGCAACACTGCTCTTGCAGAGCCTGGACGGCATTGTGTGGGGATTTATTCAGATATATAGCAGGGATGATGGGGGGGAAATATGTGAAACATAAAATGAACAGAACGGTTGACAATACTATAGGGGAGTGCATATCATAGTGTCAATGGTACATGAATCCCAATGCCCATTCTGTCATTTGTATTGTACATGCCTGGTACATGTATCCCAATGCCCATCCGGTCATTTGTATTGTACGGGGCAGCTGTGGCCTAGTGGTTAGAGAGTTGGTCTTTCAATCTAGGGGTTGCCAGTTCAAATCCCCCCTGACTTCTCCCTATACCTCCATCCATGGCTGAAGTGCCCTTGAGCAAGGCACCTAACCCTATATTGCTCCAGGGACTGTAACCAATACCCTGAAAAATAATAGTTGTAAGTCGCTTTGAATAAAATGAAAGCGTCAGCTAAGTGCAATATAATAACATGCCTGGTACATGTATCCCAATGCCCTTTCGGTCATTTGTATTCTAGTACTACCACCTGGTTACGCTACTTTGGCTGAACTATTCTGCCTTACGATGGCAAAGTACAGTAACTACATATTTTGTCAAAATGGAGTTTAGACTGAACATTTATTACATCTCCTTTATCTTGTGACAAAGCCCCATGGTCCGAATGTGTCCTGTTTTAGCACAGTGTCAGATTCGCAGTAACTACAATATACTGTAGGCCTACCTAATATCAAGGCTTTGAAGGCCTTGTTTTTTCAGAAGACACGAAAGGGCTTAAAACGCTTAAAGCGCTCAGGAGACTTTGCAGGGTAGGCCTAATATTACTCAGGTGCTCATCTGTATCGGGTGAGGTGTAGGTCCAAAAAAGGAAGGAAAAAGCAGAGGCACTCTGAGATTTGAGAAAAATATTTTTTAAAAAGCCTTTAATTTAACATGGCAAATTCAGTTTAAAAGCACATGGGCCTACGCGTTGCAGCCATATATATAGTGCATCATGCCCTGATGAAGGCCAATATGGCCACAACACGTAGGCAGAGTGCCTTGTTTTCAGTTTCATTGTTTGCATAGTTACAGGTACTGTACTTTGCCTTTGTAGGACAGTATAGGGCAGTTATCATAGTTTCACTAGTACATGCACCCCAAAGCCTATTCAGTCATTTGCAGTGTAGTGCCACCCAGTAAAGGGGATACTTTTGGAATGCCAACTTGGACCAAGATGGTAGGAGCTGTGCCCATGGAGCCACGAATTGAAAATAATTATCACGCAAGGGTCATATCTTCCACTGCTTTGAAAATGTGGTAAGACAAAAAAGGCTAGGCTATGCATATTACTGAAATGGCAAATTCTGGTGACACACCCGTAATTAAAGAATAAATGTAAGAAAACCATGTATAAAAATTAAGGCTGAGCCTGTACAAGTCTTTCTGTGTGTAGAAGAAAATAAAGTGCATGTTTGTGGCAGGGTTTTTTTTTGGTACTGTATGAGCAGACAAAGAGCTGCAGGGATTGAGAAGCAAACTATATCATGCTTTTAAGTCTAGTTGACGCATGTGTCAGAATGACTTGAGACTGACCTCTGCTCGCCTCTCGCCTAATACTTGTAAGGTGTTAGCCGGACGCGAGAGGAAGGAAGGAAGGTGTTACTCGAGAGAGAGAGAGGGAGAGAGAGAGAGAGAGAGAGAGAGAGAGAGAGAGAGAGAGAGAGAGGGAGAGAGAGAGAGAGAGAGAGAGAGAAGAGCAGGTGGTCCAAGGGGAAGGAGAAAATGAGCTGTGCCTCTGGGAAGCAGACATGCTGAATTGGGGGATGGTAGGAGGACGCAGGGCTGGACTGTCCCCCGGGCCATACAGGGCATTTTCCTGGTGGGCCGGCGGTAGTCCTTAGGGGCCGTGGCTTTTTTGTTGTTGTTGTTTTTGCCCACACACCAGCTCACAATTTAGATGCAGAGGCCCATTGGAGCTTCTGTAAACCATTGTAGCCTGATGTAATATATGTTGTTTAACCTTTGGTGCCTGGAGACACATATACGCTGCATTCAGGCTCTTGAGATTTTTGCTTTTTTAATAAAAATGTGGGTATGTTACAGCTGAATGAACACATTCTAATGCCATGTCATGCTTTTATGTGCATCAGAGGCTAAGATATTTAGGTTTTTAGGCTGAGGGCAACTTTCCCAACAAGGGTTTAGGCATTCAGCAGGTGTTTTTTGCAGGTGCTCTAGGCATCAAT
The DNA here is from genome assembly GCF_034702125.1 of Engraulis encrasicolus. Taxonomy (NCBI): domain Eukaryota; kingdom Metazoa; phylum Chordata; class Actinopteri; order Clupeiformes; family Engraulidae; genus Engraulis; species Engraulis encrasicolus. The sequence goes on from NC_085869.1 coordinate 13,107,397, forward strand.
GGGTTAATACAGTGACTGTCATTTTACTACATAGTGTTTGTGTGGAGCTTTGTGACGGGCTGGCTTGTGCCAGAAATACCCAGGGCATTTTTGGGCCTAGCCCAGCCCCCTGGTAGGAGGGAAGGCAAGCAGGGCCGGATTACAGTGACACACAGGCTAGATATGGCTGCAGCACTGGGGGCCCCTGATTGGTCAAAGTGGGGAGATGAAGAGAGCAGGTCAGCATTCCATTTTGTATTATTATTAAGGAATGAGCAGCATTGTGAATGGGCTAGCGGTACCCTGGGTACGGGTGAGGCAAGGCTGGACACTTGGAGGTGGAAGGAGGCTCAGGAGGCAAGACGTACAAAAATAGTTTGTGATTTATTTTAAAAATCTGCGCAGTTCCAAGAATACCCACATGGGGTGCAATGCAAAAACAGTCCAAAAATAAGTGATGAAAAATAATCCAAAAATAATCAAAAATAAACTGAATAAATGTCCAACAAAAATGCAGTGCTATTTGCTATTAGCTTGTAGCCTCTGGTTACTCACAAGCACAAAAACAATAGCATTTAGCAAAAACAGGTCAGCATAGCATTGTACTCACTTTCCAGAATAGCAGCACAGCATTTAGCTCCTACCCCATGGCTCTCCTGAACAGAAATGAGGCCCTGTTTAAAAAGGAAACCTCTCCCTTCTAAATTAGCCAATCAGAGCCGAGTGGCTCACCCCATTTCCCATTAACAGGTAAGTATATCAAAGAAAAGTATTTACATAAACAATAAACCCCTCTAAACCAAAATAAACATAATCGCGATTATCCACCACCATAATAGAATCATAACAAATTAACAAAAAGAAAATAAACATACAGATAACTGCACAATGCACTCATTCCCCCCCAATGTTCAAAATGCGCGCTCCCACCGTTCCGAGGCTGGAGAGAAAACCCCACCTCTCCCAGCGCTCGCGTTTCACACGGCAGTTGTGCTGGAGGCGGCAGACAGGTAAGTTGGTAATGTTTGTGTTCGAGATTATGGGGAAATTAACAGTGGAAAATGTGTGGAAAATGAGACATGGTAGTAGGGCCCTTACTACGTGTCAAAGATGGTGTAAAAGTTACTTTGTGGCAGACGGGAGAAATGATAAGCGAGTGAGTTTTACTGTCGGGGTTGTGTGTGTGAAAACGCCAAACTGCGAGGCTGTCGCAATGGCGCCGCCTCCAAACACTTCCCCGTTTCCCCCCACAAGTCACAAACTTTTCCCAAGTCCTGGAATGTTGCCCAAGTTCACACCAAGCATACAAATATTGTCCACAAGCATTACATTGTCCATTGAGGGTCCTGGTGCATTTCGTGAGTGTATGTGTGCGAGTGTATGCGAGTCAGTAAATATGAATACGAAATCCGCGTTGCGCTTTGCTTGCGCAATGTAACAGTCACCTGCTGCGTGTAACATCGCCAAACGCTACTCTATCAAGAGTTCACAGCGAAGCAGTGAGGAGGGGGGAGATCAACTCCTCACATTTCCCACCCCTTCTGGAGTCTCGACAACTTGGTGGCGAGACAAAAAGTCGGACACGACTTTCTCTTTGCCCGCCCGGTACTGTACCGTGAAACGAAAGGCTGCAGAGCCAGGAACCAACGAGTGATGCGGGCGTTGGAGTCTTTCATGCGCCCCAGCCACTGCAGGGCACGGTGGTCAGTCTCTAGGACGAATTCTCTGCCCAGCAAATAATATTTCAGAGAGTCAAGCGCCCACTTGACTGCCAGGCACTCAAGTTCTGTGACCGCATACCGCGTCTCCCGGGGAAACAGCTTGCGGCTGATGTAGGCCACAGGCTTCTTGTGCTCCCCCTCGCCCTGGAGAAGCACCGCCCCCAGCCCCACTCCAGACGCGTCCGTCTGCAGCGTGAAGGGCTGTGTGAAGTCTGGGCTCTGGAGGACTGGATCGTGACACAGCGCCGACTTCAGGTCCAGAAACGCCTTCTCCTGTTCCGGCCCCCATGGAATGCCATTGGTGCCTGACTTCCGGGTCAGGTCAGACAATGGAGCTGCTCGCCGGGAGAAGTTTGGCACGAACCGGCGATACCAGCCCACCAAGCCCAGAAAAGACCGGATGTCTTTCTTGGTCCGGGGCCTGGGGCAGTCCAGTACCGCCTGGACCTTGCTGACCTGCGGCCGGATGACCCCCCGGCCGATCACGTGGCCCAGGTATTGCACCTCCTCCCGGGCCAAGGCGCACTTGAGCGGGTGGATGGTGAGCCCGGCCTCCTGGACGCGGCGGAGCACGTCACCCAGGTGACGCAGATGTTCTTCCCAGGAGTTGCTGAAGACCACGATATCGTCCAGATAGGCCGCTGCGTACTGGTCAGTGCGGACAACACACTGTCCATCAGCCGTTGAAACGTGGCCGGCGCCCCTGCAGTCCAAACGGCATGACACGAACTGGAAGAGTCCCTGGGGTGTGCGAAAGGCTGTGCAAGGTCTGGCTTCCTGGGTCAGGGGAACCTGCCAGTATCCCTTGCACAGGTCCAGGGTGGTGATGAAGGTCGCTTTCCCCAGTCGCTCGATTAAGTCCTCAAGTCGTGGCATGGGGTAAGCGTCAAACTTGGACTGGCATTGACGCGCCGAAAGTCTATGCAAAAACCGCATAGTGCCATCTTTTCTTTGGCACCACACAATCGGGTTACTCCACTCACTGGTTGAGCGCTCGATCACCCCCATCGCCAACATCTCCTCCACCTCAGCCTTGAGGTGAGGCAGCAGGCGTTCGGGGACCCGGTACATCCTCTGACGTAATGGGGTTGTGTCCTTCAGAGGAATGGGGTGCTCCACCAGTGTGGTGTAGCCTGGCCTCTCCTGGAAAAGGCCAGCTGGGATGATCCGTGCCAGCTCCTCCTGCTGGCGGGTGGACAGGTGGGACAGGTCAACAGTTGCCGACTGCTGGCCTGTTGGGAAGAATTGCTCTGGCGTCTCTTCCTCCTCCGCCACCGCCTGCACCCGGAGCTGCAGACTGATGTCCCGGTCATGCCATTCCTTCAGGAGGTTGACATGAAACACCTGGGTTGGCTTTCTTTTCCCAGGGAGGTTGATTTCGTAGGTAGCTGGACCCATCTGCTGGACCACCTCGTACGGCCCCTGCCACTTGGCCAGGAGCTTCTGCTCAGAGGTGGGTAGCAGCAGCAGAACTTTCTGGCCAGGCCGGAGTTGTTGTTGTTGCCGGGGCAGACCTGTCGTACCAGGCCTTCTGCTGCGTTTGGGCCTGCTCCATGTTCTCCCGCACCATCTCAGCCATCTCCTCCATCTTGTCCCTCATCTGAAGGACATGGGCCAAGACGCTGCGGGTCTGTGGAGTTGCTGGTCCCTCCCAGATCTCTCTCAAGACGTCCAGTGGCCCCCCTCACCTGCCTGCCGTAGAGCAGCTCAAACGGTGAGAAGCCGGTGGACGCCTGGGGCACCTCTCTATATGCAAAGAGAAGGTACGGCAACCAGCGGTCCCAGTCCTTGCCGTTAGCTGCTACAAACTTTCTTAGCATGGCCTTGAGAGTCTGATTGTAGCGCTCGACAAGGCCATCTGTCTGAGGGTGGTATGGGGTGGTCCGGATGCCCTTGATGCCAAGCAGGCAGTAAACCTGCTTCATAGTACGGGTGCCCTGGTCAGTCAGCACTTCCTGGGGGATGCCTACTCTAGAAAAGAGCTGAAGTAGGGCCTGGGCAATGGGACGGGCAGCTATTTTGCGGAGAGGGAAGGCCTCTGGGTAGCGTGTCGCGTAATCACAGATGACTAGAATGTATTTATGGCCACTCTGGGTTCTCTCTAGGGGGCCTACAAGGTCCATAGCAATGCGGCTAAAGGGGGTCTCGATAACAGGCAGGGGCAGTAGGGGATAAGGGGTTGTCTTGCGCTTTGAGGTTATCTGACAGGTTTCGCAACTCTTGCAGTACTTTTGCACAGCTGTATAGAGCCCTGGCCAATAAAACCTAGCCGATATCCTGTCATAGGTCTTCGTCAGGCTGAGGTGTCCAGACCACGGGATGTCATGCCCCATTTCTAACACCCTCCCCCTGAGCTTCGTAGGTACCACCAACTGCTCTGGCCTGCCCTCTGCTGGATGGTGATACAAGAGACCCTCTCTCACCACATAGTATTCCCCAGACAAGTTGGGAACAACATCCGCACCGTCACTGTCTTTGGAAGCTTGCTCAAACACTACCTTCAGTGTGTCATCCTCTCTCTGCATCTGCTCAAAATTCTCTGGGACCTCATCAACATCAATATCTGTAAAGCAGTCAGTTACATCATTCTCAATACTGCCTACAAGTCTGGCCTGCCTTCGCTGCCGTCGAGTCCGTCTGGTCTTCACTCGAGCTGAAGGGTCAAGCTCAGCATTGGCATAGGCCAACTCGTTCATATGTTCAGCAGTCATGTCATCGCCTTTGTCGGTCTCCTGGGCCTGCTTTTTATGCTGGGCCCGAGTCATAACAAGGTTCACTGGTTTTGTGCTTTGCAGAAGATCAGGGAGCACAACAATATCCTGGCCAACAACTACTGGGTGACTAAGTCTCTCCACAACACCCACAGTAACTTGGTAGGTCATACCCTGCACTTCCAAGTAAACTTCAGCAACAGGATATTCGTGTTCGTCCCCATTAACACACATTACCCGCAGACTCCTCCCCCCTATGTAATCCCGTTTCTCCACTAGGTGGGGCTGTACAAGTGTCTGTGTGCTGCCAGAATCTAAGAGGGCCAACGCGTGCTTGCCATTTACAGTCACAGTCATTGTCTGAACCTTTCCCATGAAGCCTGCACTACACTCACCAGGTCTCGGAATGCAGCTATGACTGGAGTATTTGGGCTTCCTATAGTGGAAGTCATACTTCATGTGGCCTTCTTGCTTACAGTAGTGGCCACTATGGGGCCATCAAGGTCTTTGGGCATGGGCCAGAGTTGGGCTTGAACTGGGGTTGGGGCTTATATGCTGGGCTGGGCTTTGGGCTGGGGCAGAGCTTAGGGACAGGCATCTTTCTCTGGAGCAACAGCTGTCGTTGGACCACCCTCCATAACCAAACCCCTCAGACTTACCCCTGCGTCGCTTGATGCGTGAGGCCCTCCTGGCGGAAGTTCTTGACTCCCCGACGAGCCGCATGTAGTTTCTCCACCAGATCCGCCGCTCCCTGGCCGTCCTGGGGGGGATGCGCTCCCTCACACCAGACGCGGATGTCTGGCGCCAGGTTGCGAAGGAAAACTGTTCACGAAATCACACCTCCGACACTTCTTCAACCGTCTTCCCAGACGGTCTAATCCATTTTTGGAACAGGTCTTGAGGCGGGTGTATGGAAGCTCCGCGGGGGGTCTCTTCCGATCGTCACGTCAGGCTCCCGAAGCGCCTCCGGTAGACTTCCTCGCTGATCTCGGTACTTTCAGAAGTATGGCCATCCTTCACAGCGATCGTAGTCCAATGCTTGATCCATGTCCAATTGCCGAACATTCCATAGGCAACAGCGTGGACTTTCCGCGTGATAATAGGCACGCAGAAACACCGGCCCAGTCCTCTTCCTTCGGCTTACGGGCCAAGCGGTATGCTTGTGGCCAGGCGCACAGAAGGTTGGTTGAGAACTGCTCGAGTCGTCATCACACAGTCCACGAAGCTTGGGGATGGCACGAATCTACGTGGGGGGGGGGGGGGGGGGGGGGGGGGGGGGGGGGGGGGGGGTGGGGGGGGGGAGTGGGGGGGGGGGGGAGTGGGTAGGTGGAGTGGAGTGTTCTTTAGTTGGTGGGTTTGGAGGGAACCAGCTGTTGGGCGGGGTGGATTTGGGGGTGAGCGGGGTAGAGGGTGTGCGGGTTTTTGGGGGTGGTTTTAGGGTGGGGGTTAGGGTTGTTGTGTGGGGGGGTGGGTGTGGGTTTGAGTGGCGGTGAGTAGAGGGGGGGGGCTGTGGGGTGGTGGGGGGGCGGCGGTGGGCGGAGGGGGGGGGGGGGGGGGGGTGGTGCGGGGTGGGGGGGTGGTGGGGGGGGGGGGGGGGGGGGGGGTGGGGGGGGGGGGGGGGAGGGCGGGGTGGGCTGGTGGGGGCCGGTGGGGGGGGGGGGGGGGGGGGGGGGGGGGGGGGGGGGGGGGGGGGGGGGGGGGGGGGGGGGGGGGGGGGGGGGGGGGGGGGGGGGGGGGGGGGGGGGGAGGGGGGGGGGGGAGGAGGAGGAGGAGGAGGGGGGGGGGGGGGGGGGGTGGGGGGGGGGGGTGGGGGGGGTGGGGGGGGGGGGGCGGGGGGGGGGGGGGGAGGACCTGGAACTGCTGGAACTGTCGGTGTTGGGGCCACTCGAGCCGGTATTGGCGCTGGAGCTGGAGCTGCTGGTGCTGGTGCTGGTACTGGAACAGGTGCTGCTGCTGGAACTGGAACTGGCGGTGGAACTGGAACTGGCGGTGGAACTGGAACTGGCGGTGGAACTGGAACTGGCGGTGGCGCTGCCTCTGGAACTGCCGCTGGAACTGCCGCTGGAATTGGAACTGGCACTGGCGCTGGATCTGGCGCTGGATCTGGCGCTGGAACTGGCGCTGGAACCTCTGCTGCCGGAGCATGGTCTGGAACTGCCACTGGTTGTGGATCTTGGTGTGGCGTTGGTCTGCGGTCCACATCCTCCCTCAGCTGGTTCAGCTGCTGTTGGACACTCTGCCAGCGTGTCTCCTGCGATTGAAGAGCCCTCTCCAGCAGTTGGCGCAGGACCCCGATCTCCGACTCCTCCGGCTGGGACGACTCACCCCTGGTGGTCTGGGACGGGCACACGGTTGGGTCGCTGCCCTCCTCCAGACACTCCTCCCACGCCGGGGTCGGCTCACGGGTCAGTCTCTGGACTTCCATCCCTTAGGCCAGGTACTGACACGGTTCACTCTTCGGACTCGCTCCGCCTCGCGGTATGCCCCTCGTCTTCCGCCTCTCCAGTCCAGCCTCCGCAAAAAAGGCTAACACTCAACACTTCTGACACCAAAATGTGAAATGGGCCTAGCGTACCCTGGGTACGGGTGAGCAAGGCTGACACTTGGAGTGGAAGGAGGCTCAGGAGTCAAGACGTACAAAAATAGTTTGTGATTATTTTAAAAATGATGGGGGGGGGGGGGCGCAGTTCCAAGAATACACCCGCCCCATGTGGGGCAATGCAAAACAGACCAAAAATAAGTGATGAAAAATAATCTCAAAAATTATCGACAAATAAACTGAATAAATGTCCAAAAAAAAATGCAGTGCTATTGCTATTAGCTGTTCGCCTCTGGTTTACTCACAAGCACAAAAACAATAGCATTTAGCAAAAACCGGTCAGCATAGCATTGTACTCACTTTCCCGGATATAGCAGCACAGCATTAAGCTCCTACCCCATGGCTCTCCTGAACAGAAATGAGGCCCCGTTTAAAAAGGAAACCTCTCCCTTCTAAATTAGCCAACAGAGCCCGAGGGCTCACCCCATTTCCTATTAACAGTAATTATATCAAAGAATAGAATTACATAAACAATTAAACCCCTCTAAACCAAAATAAACATAAGCGCCGATATCCACCACCATAAAGAACATAACAAATTAACAAACAGAAAAAATTCATACAGTTAACTGCACAATTCACTCATTCCACCCACAATTTCAAAATGCGCCGCACCCACCGTCCGAGGCTGAGAGAAAACCCCACTCTCCCAGCGCTCGCGTTTCACACCCGGCAGTTGTGCTGAGGCGGCAGACAGGTAAGTTGGTAATGTTTTGTGTTCGAGATTAATGGGGAGAATTAACAGTGGAAATTGTGTGGAACATGAGACATGTAGAGGGCCCTTACACGGGTCAAGATGGTGTAAAAGTTCTTTGTGGCAGACGGGAGAAAATGATAAAGCGAGTGAGTTTTACTGTCGGGTGTGTGTGTAAAACGCCAAACTGCGAGGCTGTCCGCAATGGCGCCGCCTCCAAACACTTCCCCGTATCCCCCACAAGTCACAAACTTTTCCCAATCCTGGAATGTTGCCCAATTCACACCAAGCATACAAATATTGTCCACAAGCAGTACATTGTCCATTGAGGGTCTGGTGCTTTCGTGAGTGGATGTGTGCGAGTGTATGCGAGTCAGTAAATATGAATACGAAATCCGCGTTGCGCTTTGCTTGCGCAATGTAACAGTCACCTGCTGCGTGTAACATCGCCAAACGCTACTCTATCAAGAGTTCACAGCGAAGCAGTGAGGAGGGGGGAGATCAACTCCTCACAAGCACCCAGTTGCTTTTTACTTTGGTTGAGTTGAGGGCGTTATACCACTTAGTCTGATTCAAAGTATGAATCAAATCAGATGAAGTATTGAAAAAAAACATCTCTTGTAAATACTGCTCTCTAGAGTTAATTCATAGCTCGGAATTATGAAGCTGTAATTTTGTCATGTGATTTTTTCCCTATGGGGGGGCCTACCGCAACCTTTAGCCTAGGGGTCCCAGGCCATCTTAATCCGGCCCTGAGGGCAAATAATTTCCAATAATCTCAGATCATAGCTTATTTCTGGGCCGCATAAAGGCCATACCATGACCAGATGCTCCTCAGTAATTTTCACAGTGAGGAGTCTGCACACTTAAAATCCCTTTTGTTGTTTTTTCGACTTTAAGTCGAAGCATAATTCAGCCATGAAATTAAAAAAAGAAAACATACAAAAGGGATTTTACGTGTGCAAACCCCTCACTCTGAAAATTAGAGTCAGCCTTTGTCCTGCAGCTTTTCCCGGGATGAGCACAATCTTCACCTTCAACCAGATGCTCCTTCTTCAGTGTCCGTTGCGTTGCTATCTCTCAGCTGACTCCCTCTTCAGAGCTTCTGACAGGTTTTCCCAGGCCCGGGACAAACTCTACTGAAAGGGTCCCCCTCAACTAATGCATATAATGAATTGGGACCCATTTCTCAGCCACCTCCTCTCCCTGGGCCCAGAGCAACTGACCCGTTTGTCCCCCATATTTGGGGTCTCTGTCCCTCCTATACCACTAATCAAACCCAATGTCGGCGGCCTGTAGCTGTGGAGGTCACATTCACTCTCATTTGTGCTTACAGCAGCTTATTAATAATAACAGCCATGTCCTTTTCTTATTATCTGCCAGCTGCAGAACAGAGATTGCATGGAGTACATCAAACATGATTTGAGAGACGGAGGGGTGTTTTTTCGGAGCTCTATTTTTTTTCAAAGGTGTCATCAGGTAAATAATGAAATCCACAAAAGACGGACAAAAAGTCTAAGAAACAAAGTAGCCCTATGTGAATCTCAAACTTTTACATCTACAAATCAATTATACGCATAGCTGTGCATGACCAGTTCTCCGAAACGTGTGTGTGATTTATGTCTTGGAAACCATTCCACATTATGTATGAGAATATGAATGCTCAGCTCTACAATAATGCTTGTAATTTATTGTGTTTTCCTTGCGCTACCCGTTAGTATATCCCATTCTCATCACCAGTGGGAGAGCATGTTCACATGTAAGACGACTTGATTTAGGGGCAGTGTCAAGCGTGTGTTTCTGTGCTCTGAGTAAGTGCTGTAAGAAGATGGTCAGAGAATGCTGCTGAACTTTTAAAATCAACCGGTGGAGGTACACTACTCCCTCCATGCTCTTCTTGGTTCAAGCACTCAATGTCCACACGATAAAAAATGGTGCGTTCCTCAATTAACCTTGAATGAATCTAATGTTCTCTCTGGAACTCTGTGACAGTTCTCATAAAATCCCAAGTTTTCTTTCAGACATTCTTTAGAATTGCTCTAGTGACAATAGAAGGGTTCCAAAGTTCAAATAACTTTTTTGTTCCTTGGTTCTCAGACTTCCTCCGAGAACTAAGTCACATACACAGTAGACCTTATAGGATCCTCAGAGAACTTTAAAGCAGAGTGGCAAACTGTGCCAACTGAAGATTATTCGGGGAACTTTTAAATTGTACAGTTCACCTTACCACCTCGTACCATACATGCAGTTGTTGCATGTGAGTGATTCTCTAATTCGACGACACTTTTAAGTCCGTGGATTTTATTTGGCAATTCCACTAACTATTAACTGCATCCAATGATGTTTTGGACATTAGAAAACATTTATCTTTCATATAATACAGTAAGTGTAAACATAGCATTATTTCTCTCAGCAAGAATGAATATTTAATACTGGTTTTGGGCGTTTTCATGCCGTCCTGTTTTCCCAATTTCAGATTCAGTCTTCATATTAGCATGTAAAGAAACTTGTTTTGCCCAAGACGATTGCAAATGTTGATTCACAGTAATCATCACAATATGACAAAACTGTCAGAAAGACCACTGTCCTTTCCATTATACATGAAATTTGCCATTTTGTGTGTGTCCACGAAAACTGTGTTAACCGTGTCACGGTCTGAAACCTCCTCCATAAATCAGTAATGGTTTGGTCTTAGGCCATACGAATAACATCACGTGATGTCATAACCTCTTTGGCAGGATACGGGACGACTTTTTGGTACATTTTGAGCTCCATCCTTCCATAATTTAATCAATTCTTTTTCATGTTCTCATAGCGGGAAAATTGCCTGTCAACGGTGTTATCAACATATTCATAAGAATCTGAATTAGAAATCACATGTAGAAAAACACAGATAAAGCATACAGATACATGAATTGATTAAGGTGTTGTGGTGGAACTTCTGAGGTCCTCAGTTAGCACAACACCATAAAAATGGCTGAAATGTCAACGGTGTTACCGTCAATGGTGTTACAATTAAGTATGACAGTCAGGGTTGCCAGATGAGGCTGATGATTTCCAGTCCAAAAAATGATCAAAATCCGCCCTAAAAACCCGTCCAATTCTATTGATTTATATGGCAGTGGGAAGGTTTTTCTGATAGATGCCATTTTTACCCGCACACGGCCATCCTAAGCAGCCCAATTGGGCGGGAACTAGCCCAATCTGGCAACACTGATGACAGTTGAGGAGGAGTATGTTTTTGCCAATTTATATCCATATTGACAGACAAACAAACAAAATAATTTGTGTCCTAGGAAGATGGGTTTGTCTGCTCTGTTTTTTCTCCTAAAAAAGTGTCGACTTTTTCCCCTGCACTGTTGACCGTAACACAGTTGAGTAACACCGTTGACTGTTTTGAAAGTGTTTTTGCGCTATTGATCCCTTATGTGTTGGAAAAATCCTATGAACATACACTAGGGATTATCTCTGGAGAAGGAAGTCTTGTGTAAGGAGGGTGACTATATTCAAATCAGACGTTACAGGGATTTATGATGAAAAATGTGTCAGTCTGTATCACAGTGTCTCATAAAATCCTACTTATGAAGCTCAACAATCACATTTTCTATATCAGTTGCACAGATTAATGACAACATTACTGCTAAGGGACATAAGCACTTTCAAACATATATTGTTTCAACTCTGTAGTATTTTTATATATGTTTGAAATGACATAGTATTTGTCCATAACACTGTTGACAAAATAATTCAGCAAATGTTCGCTTTCATTAGAGTATTTATCAAATGATTTAAGATTAAGCTTGGCAATTTGTTTGTTTGGAAACTTAAATATATACACTATGTAAACATCTAGGTCATTTAGTTGAAAAAAAATACTGATAATTGACATTTTGCTTTTGCCAAAAGCGTAGGGGAATCGTAGAATCACTCATTTATGACAGCATTTAAGACGATTGCGTTTAAAATTGCATTTTCTGTACAGTAAGACGCTTCTCCAGCTTGTTTCCTGATACACATTTTTTTAGTGAGGCCCATTGACCAAATGGAAAAAAGATTCATTGAGACTCGGGCATCAGTGATTATCCACCTTTATTCATTATCTTATACATCATATAAATGAAAAAAATAAACAAAAACTATTACCAACATGCATGGCCACCATGAGAGCTCTGAGCATTGACGTTTGCGCTTTGGTGACTCCAGGCCTCCGTGTGCTCTGCAATAATGCCCTTCAGCAAAATTTTCATCATAAGCACCAATTTCAGAAAGACAATTAGCTAAGCCACATTGCTCTCAACACATTTCATGCATTGCTCATTTCACGTATTGTATTTCATTCATTGTTCCGATAAAACTGGGAGTCTCATGGTGAGAAAAAAAAACAGTCAGTGCTGAGTCTGAGAGTCTGGTACGGTACGGGCTATTGAATCCTGGGAAATCGCACAGTAGCTGGTAATAGAAACATCAGCTGGGGCTGCTGCTGCCTGGCAGATTAGCTGGCATGACTGTGGCTTTGTATGGAGGGCATTGAGGAGTTTCCGGGAGTTGGTTTCCACTGACTCAGAGAGGAGGGCCGGTTGGGCGGCCGGGGCGTGACTGAGTCCCTCACAGACAGACGAATGCTGCATGGGCCCTCTCTTTATCTCTCCAGTGCATTGTTCAGGGCTCTGATCATCCTGCACCTGCTAGGCTAGGGATGCTTGATTTTTATGAAACACGTACTGTAGCACAAGCTCCCTTTTGAGTTTAATTGAAATGCAGTGACATCTGGATGCAATTTAAGCAGGGGGGCGGGGTGGGGGTGGGGGGTTTTGGGGAAAGAGAGACATGCTATTCAATACATCCGACTGTGCTTAATTTATGACACACAGAAAAAACCCCAACTCAAGCATTGCATTCAATATCCATGAATCCCGTTTGTGGTGCTCATCCATCAAAAGTGAACTTGGAAATGTCAAGATGGGCTGGTGTCTAAAACATGACGCTCTCCTCTCCTCTCTGCATGTTTCCTGTCAAGCACACTCTTTTTATTGTCTGTCTCTGAATCTTTTACTTTTTTTTGTTCAGCTTCCCTCCCTGGAACTCTGTGAATGCAGCCGTCCGATGCCTCTAGGTTCACAGTTGTGGTGGTGGTGAGACTTGACATGTAACAGCAGCTTGTCTCAGATGTGATGTTTCCAGATTCGGCGGTTACCCGCCCAATTGGGCTACTTGGGATGGCCGTCTGCGGGTAAAATTGGGGAAAATTGGCCATTTGGCGTTTTTTTTCCTGCAGTTTTGTGCCCATAGAAATCAATGCAATTTGTTGAAATTGGGCGGAATTTAGCACATTTTGGCGGTTTTTGAGAACCTTTTGGGCGGGATTTGATCAGACACATCTGGCAACACTGCTCAGATGTGAAAGAACGAAAGTCACCTGAAGTCCAGAGCTCAGCTGAGTGACCCCAACGTGATGCCCAGATCCAGATGCTGCTGCTTTTATGGGATTAAAATCCCATGATGCCTTGCATGATTGCTTTACTTTAAATTTGAACGTACATGGATGTACACTAAAATGTGTATTGTCTACTAAGCATATGAGAATGAATGCACAAACTACGTCTCACCAATGTGATGCCACAAGCATCGGGTAGACAGATATTTACATAAAAATAGTAGCCGCAGCAGTGCTGTAAAGTGTGTGTTTTTTTTTTTTTTTAAAGATATGCAATATTATTTTTGCTATCTACCATGCAGCATGGCAAGCCAACATACAGTCCTGTGTCATTTGTGAAGACTTTAATCACATATTATTTTTGGCAAACAATTAGCGTTCAGTAGAAATTGTCAAAAGACAGAGACCCATGGAAAAACCTACTGATATAGATGACAAAAGTTAATACAACAGAATTATGCTGTCTGGTAAGCTCCCTATTGTACAGACACATTCAGGGAGACGGTTTAAAAGCGCTTTTAAGATATGACAATGATTGATAGTGCTCATGTTGTTTTCATGGAAGGGGGTGGGGGGCTCCAAAGACAAACTGCTCTGCTTTTGTCGTGGAAGGTCGTTTTTGCATTCTCAGCTGTTGGATACAGGTTGGAAACAGATGGCCCAAATGTAACTACATATACTACAGGCACCATGCTCTAGGCTAGCGCCATATCTTAAATATGATATCTTCATTAGGTACAAAAATCCCCTACATTAAGGCTATCTCACCGTCCTTGTCTTAAGCAAACACTCAAATCTTCCCGGCTTTAAAGATAAAGAGCTGTGTCTTTCCCGGGGTCAAGTTTGCAATATATGATATATAAAACCTACAGTATATAAAAGATTGTTTCATTAAAAATTATGCAAGTCAGGACATCAAAACAACACCAACATTCATTTTGACACATTTTGCCAGGAACTAGCCAACATTTTAAAAGTTTTTTTAAAAAACAAATATTGATAAAATATTTTTCACATTTATGTTCTGCTCTTTACATAACAGATTGGTACAATTCACAGAGTAAATGGTAAACTATCTCTGTCCCACAGCTGAGGGAATTCTGGGTAGTTTTAGGTGGAAATCAGCACGGGGCCACATCTGTTTCTGTGTCTCACCGTTTTCCTCAATCATTCACACACGGGACGGAGACACACTGAGAATTTAAAACATGATTGCAAGGGGGAAAATAGCCACATCAAAATCACTTCCGGACCAGGAGTGGTAACAACTTTCTTGTTAATAGAGAGGAAACTCCGTTTGTTGTTTTTCTCTTCCTTAGAGCAACTGCAATTTATCACCAAAAATCACGACATAAGCCCTGACTGAAAGGATTATTTCACATGAAATAGCTTGTTGAGCATATGAGTGAGACGCTTTGCACTCACCGTAATGCTGACTGTTTCGAAAGGACCTCTGCATTGAGTATTCACCGTGTGCGTGCTGCCCATGAGTTCATGCTGGACAGGCAACACTGCTCCTTTTTTTCAGCCTCACATTGTCACACACAACTTAACACACAGCATGATCCCTATCACAGCGGCCATTAGAGTGCTCTATAGTGAGTTGATGGCATTGAGATAGACAGGCAAATGACCCCCGCTCGCTTCATCCAGAGCTGCAGATTAAGCCGCGTATCTCTCCACTCACTCAGCCAGGCAGGCCTGCTGATGACACTACCTCTGGCTTGAAGCACTGTGGCCCTAATTCATTTATCTTCACATATTGGATAATGGGAAATGGCAAAGCAGCATGCCACTACATCATGGCGGAGTATTGAAAATGACTGAAAGGGGAAGCGGTCATAACCGATACCATTTTATTTGCTGGCAATTCTTTTTTTGTTCTTTCTTTCTTTCTTTCTTTCTTTCTTTCTTTCTTTCTTTCTTTCTTTCTTTCTTTCTTTCTTTTTTTCTTCTTCTACTTCTTCTCCCCCTCTACCTCCTGCTCCTTCTTCTCCTAATATTCTAATATTTTATTATTAGTAGTAATGATGATAATAATAATAACAATAATACACCAAAACAACTTTCAGAAATTGAGCTGTGCAGCAAAGTTTTGAAGGGGTGTAACGTCCAGCACTTTTGGAGACTGCACTACTGGAGTTGGAAAATAAGATCTCTAATAATCTGTTTAACAGCTACAATTTAAATGTTTGAAATGTAGTAAGTTATTACTCTGAAATATGAAGGGCAACAGAGATACGTATGCAGAGCAAAAATAATAATGTGAAAGTATGAAAAATCCTGGCCCCTAACTTTATTCCTTAAAAAAGAAAGAGAGCTCTATAAAAACAATGAATCCAGGCATCGTTTCAACTTCTCCTTGGTACAAATCAAACTATCCATGGCACAAAAATATCAAAGACTTTACAGCACAGCAATTTTAAAAGAAATTTCCAGAGTATCACCACGTAAAAACACCATTATCCAGATGAGAATGAAAGTTCTCTCTGTGGGTGTAGCTGTGTGTGTGTGTGTGTGTGTGTGTGTGTGTGTGTGTGTGTGTGTGTGTGTGTGTGTGTGTGTGTGTGTGTGTGTGTGTGTGTGTGTGTGTGTGTGTGTGTGTGTGTGTGTGAGAGAGAGAGAGCGAGAGAGAGAGAGAGAGAGAGAGAGAGAAAGAGAGAGAGAGAGAGAGAGAGAGAGAGAGACAGAGAGAGAGAGAGAGAGAGAGAGAGAGAGAGCGAGAGAGAGAGAGAGAGAGAGAGCGAGAGAGAGAGAGAGAGAGAGAGAGAGAGAGAGAGAGAGAGAGAGAAAAGGAGAAAGAGAGAGAGAAAGAGAGTGCAGATCCATTCTGGGCTATGTAGGTCTATGTGGGACAAGCGGATTGGTAGAACGGCAATTCCAGGATCTGGTGGTGGTGGCTCAGATCAGACATGCGAGCGTCAGGCAGTCTGGGAGGGTGGAGAGGCACTTTTAATAAGCTTTGCGGTACGACTGGGACGTTTTATAGGCCCCTTTTTTCATGTGCTAAGAGTATGACTCCCAACCGCAGTAAGTAAACAAGCTGATGTTTCGCACTATTAAAAATCCACTGCTAGATTAGTCATGTGTGTGCAAAAAATGGATGTGAGACATAAGATGTTAAGCGGAGACAGCAGGTGGAGAGAGGAGAATATCATCATCATCTCTTTGTGGCATTCCCAGCATTGTGTCATAAAGCTCTAATTGCTTCAAATGAGTTTTGTTAAGAGAAGCGGGGAAAAAATCACAAACCTCTCCATAAACGTTTCATGGGACTATTAAGATGAAACAACTGCAGAATGCATACGCACTGAAACCCCTTACAACAGGTCTGAGGAATTCTTTATTTCCTTACAAAATACACGAGTCAGTTATAGTAGGACAGAACCTACCTACTTCCTTGACGGCAGTTTGCTATGCCTTTTGGGGGACATGGCTCGGTTAATGACTCACAATTCATCCAATAGACAACATTTTGATTATATTATGCAACATGATCACCATTCAACATTTTTTCTAAACCCATCTTCTGACAGAAAAAAAAGGGAGAGATTAAAAAAAAACTTAAACTCAATCTGAAGTCTTTGCAGGTGTACTGATTTCTTTTTTTGTGTGTCTTTTTTTACTTTATTTGATAGGACAGTGTGAGAGGCAGAAAGGAAGCGAATTGGTAGAGAGACGGGGAGGGAATCAAATCCAGGTCAGCCGCATGGCAGGCGAGTGCCCTACCGGTTGGCCACGGCAGGGCCAAGTGAACTGATTTCAATTACACTCTGCTAAGTTAACATTCATTTCTCGGTCATATCATACAAGGACTTTTGTTTTAAAAAGTAGAAAACTGTGACTTTGTGCAAGCAAGCAAGCAAAAGATTATTTTTCTCCACTATTATTTTCTGTCAATTTCAGCTGATACAGTATGAGTCCTCAGGCAAATACAGTAAAGAGCTGCAGAAGTAGGTGAGGTAGCAGCAGGATAGTCGCGCGATAGAGCCCTCCCCTCCCCTCCCTGGCAACTGTCTTGAAATTAGCATTACGTGACTGAGGCTCATATCAGGGAGAATAATTTATGATTGCAATAAATAAGTTATTGTGTTGAGATAGAACGACTCCAGTTTGATATACAACAGTCTGAGATATTTGGACACAGGACTTGGGGCTGGATCGATGTTTGCTTTGCTGGTCGGCAAACACATGTCAGAGGAGGTGGTGGGAGTAACGAATGGCAGACAGATTCTCTGGGCCGCCCTGAAGGTGAAGGCCGGCCGCTCGAAGGGAGTACTGGACATGCACAGACACACACGCACACACACACAAATGCATGCACACGCACACACACACACACACACACACACACACACACACACACACACACACACACACACACACACACACACACACACACACACACACACACACACACACACACACACACACAGACACACACACACACACACACATGCACACATGTGCACAGAGAGAGACACACACAAACAAATGCACACACGCACGCACGCACGTACACACAGACACAGACACACACATACACAGATACACACAGACAGAGAGAGAGACACACACACACACACAGACACATGCAGGGAGACACAAACACGCATACACGCACACACACACACATGGACACACTCGGACTCACTCACACTCGGACACACACACACACACACACACACACACACACACACACACACACACACACACACACACACACACACACGTCTGAGTGCTGTCTGTCACTGCCAACTGCAGATAGCAACAGCAACACAGGGGAAGGGACTTATTGGGCTTTCTCAACAGGAAGACATGTCTTAATAAAATACATGAACAAACACTCTCTTGTCTTGCTCTGCTTCCAAAGGGTTTGGATCCAGCCGTCTGCATCTCAATCCAGGAACTCCATTGCATCTGTTGTGGTGTATTGGTAGGCCTATTAAAAAACATATGATATTTTTGGCCCTGCCGTGGCCAACCGGTAGGGCACTCGCCTGACATGCAGCTGACCGGGTTCGATTCCCGGCCCGGGTCCTTTGCGGACCCCTACCCGTCTTTCTCCCAATTCGCTTCCTGTCCACCTCTCACACTGTCCTCTCAAATAAAAAGCCAAAAAAGACAAAAACAATCTTTAAAAATCAGATGACATTTTTGTTAATAACGTCTACAAATGCTTTTCCGATGGGTGAAAAGCTTTAGAATTGTATATTGTTGTCACAGAACAAGTAAGGTCCAAGCGCACCCTAAACATTTGTCATTTTAATTTATTGCATTCTTACTTAACAATGAGCTTTTTAGATGTCACTTGGGGATGCCGGAGAAGTACCTTCATAGGAAATAAAGAAATAAATAATGTCACGGTATCAGAAAAACAGGTGCCTGAATATTAAAGTGTCACGCCGAAATTTATGACTACGCCTCAAATAAGAAATTTAAGACGTACAACTGTGGCAGCTGTGACATCAAAATGTCACAGCAATGGTCGCTGTAGTGACCGCGCCGTGGAATCCCTGGGTGTCAGTTTCAGGCCTTTAAGCCAGCACCCATCATTCTTCCTAACTTGGCACAAAAGAACGGCATTTCTGAATACAACTGTGTTTTGACAAGGAAATGGATGTCGCACTACTACGCACTTCAGATTGTGACCTGCCCTTGGAACTGGCCTGGGGTCACGAAAGAGGAACCACCACGGCTACGCTACTCAGACGCAGTGTTGCTGTCTGTCTGCGAGACAAGGTACCGAAAGAACAAACACACACTGCATACACATACACACCTGTGCAAGCGTGCATGGTTTCAAACATGTGGAGTAGCTAACAGCTCAATCTGAGCAAAATAGCAGAGAATACACACAGTAATGAGGTCACAGCTGAACAAAATAGATATGACACACACAGGTACAGTGATTCTGACACTTCTGATACTTCTCACTTGACCAAAACGCAGAGTGGCGAATCGTTCACATACATACTCCCCCAGAGGATTGTGTTCTTCCCTGTCATCCATAATGTCTTCTCATTATAACATTATTTCCATTCAAAATGGAAGTTGTCAAATTGTTGGATTTTGTGAAAATTGTCCCTACATTCTCACCAAAAGTTTCTAGAGCACTGGCTTTTGCTTTAGAAACTTTGGTTCTGGCTCTGCCGTGGCTCTAACAGTAGGGCACTGCACTGCTATGCCGGCGACACGGGTTCGATTCGGGCCCGGGTCATTTTCCGAACCTTCCCCATCTCTCTCTCTCTCTCTCCTCACAAGTTTCCTGTCTCTCTCTGACTGTCCTATTGAAAAAATAAAGGCATAAATCCTAAAAAATATATTTTCAAAAAAAGAGACTTTGGTTCTCACTTTGTTGGCAGTGGTTTTGTCTTAACAGTGTGAATGAACCCTCTCTACCTGCACCCCCCTCCCTGCCTCTATTTCCTCCTCTATTTCTAATTCAGCAACAACCATTTTGTTCCTTCATGGCTTTTTTGTTTATGGGCTCTGTCTTTGTGTTTGCTTCTGGAGAAGGCATATTTCAGACGACTCCATAATAGCAATAAAATATTTATACGGCTTTTGGCACATGGGGCTCATAATTAAATCCATTTTCATTTTTGACTTAAATGGACTTCACTCAAAGGGCGAGTAGGCTAGTAGTGGATATAGTGTTACACATATTGAGCAAACCATCCGGTCATTATTTTAATCACTCTGTGCTTGCATGTGTTTGTTCAAGTCCTTAAACGAAAAGTGGATCAGAATCTCATGAGGAATGTATGGTTTTGTTTCACATCATCTCAAATGTGGGAGCTATTCACTCTGTGTCCAGTACCTATACAAACATCTTTTTTCTTGCTCATCATTTCATATAACAGATTAGTCCAACAGCAGTGCAGTTTCACAACGATGGGAAATCCTCACTAGTAGCCAACTGTATACTGTACCGTTAAGCAGGGGCGGTTCTAGAGTAAGAGGGGGCCCTGAGCGAAAAGTAAAAAGAATGAACTTTCGCAAAAAAATTGCCACTACTGTAGTTTAAAGTCTTAGCTGTAATTCACCATAGGGTTGGGGGCCCCAAGCGGCTGCCTGCCTAGCCTGGTGACAACATGCGCCTCTGCCGTTAAGTCACAGCTCAGTCCTTATATATCCTGTCCTCAAACATTCACTCTCTCATCTCCAGAGTCTCATTTGGTTAATGAGGACCAGGATTTCGGGGGGAAATTGGGGTGGAAATGGTTCTGGTTCAAATGGAGTGTCCCTTGTCCTAGTAAATCAACGGGGCCAGCTGAGTGAGAGGGGGGGCCCGGCCCGACCCGGCCTGGCCCGGCCGCTCTCATGCATGTGCCTCCCCCCCTCCATCCAGCTCCCTCCGGCAGCGTGAATATGAGCGAATCATCCGCACCGGGTTCCAGGTACCGTAAAAGCCGCGTGGGTGTTGCCTTATACTCTGATAAGTCACACTGGGCTATAATATACTCTAGGAGTTTGGGCCAAGGTATTACTGACAATAATGTGGAGAAGAGGCCACATTCCCCCCGATGACAGATCACTGCAGCCTAATAATCCTCTGGTGGAGTTCTTGGAGAATGAGAAAATTGAGGAAGTATGTTCAAATGACATGAATCATTTCAGCTCAATTTTATTGACATTGTCTGTCAGCCAACGTGCTATTTAATTGCTTTATGGTATATATACTGTTGAATTCAATTTATTGTGAGTGTATAAGCCTATAGTATGTAGCCTATATTCTAACATTTGACATTTAGTACATGTGTCCTTTTTATGGTTATTTTCATTACATTAAATCTTACTTGCTTGCTGTTTAGAAGTGTCTTCACTGAATAATAAATAATAATAATAAATCCTCCTTCAAAATCTTAGGCCATTTGCCTCTTGCCAGAGGAGATTGCACAAAGGTTTCACTGAACCTGTAGACTGGCAGGTGGCCACATATAATACGTAAGATGCATTTATAAGATTTCAGTTTATATTGTGTCGGCAGAATTTGTGCTGAACACATTGTGCTTACCCTTAGTATTTTCTAACCAAGTCAAGCAGAGTTATTGAATAGAAAATGTATGAAACGCCACAGTGCTGTGTAATCTTTCTGCCATGATTGAATTTGTGGGAAAAAAACCGTCCCAAAGACTATTTGTCGCGACTGCCGCCATCCCTTCATCCAACGCCATAGTGATAACATCATTAGTTTCCATTAAAACAAAAACAATTAAAGCATAAATAGTTTTAATTTGTCTGATAGCCTTACGTATGTAATTTAGTTTTAAAAAATGTAGGCTAAGACTTTATTTAAGGTCTTGTAAAATCATAGGTCAGTGCACACTTGTGACATTCCTTTTTATTAAATAATTTTTGATTTTACTAAAATGACTAACAGTATCAAGAAGACACTGAATTATATTGTTGAACTATGGAAATGATTTTTGTAACCACTTTTTGTTTTGATAGTGCTTGTAGGAATAAAAACACATCTGTGTCTGGCTCAGAGCTGCATGGTCAGACTTGCCAGTTGTTTTTCACCAGCGCCATCTACTGACAATTTGGGAACACAACAGAGGCCTTCACATTGGAACACCAATGGTGCCGTATATGGTGTGTAAAGTATACGACATTTTTAAATAATAATGTATGGTTTTAAGTAAATGCACTATTTGAAAATAATTTGAATTTGTGATTTAGTATCCATTTATCCTATCTTGTGAGGTGGCCGATAATTGTATGTTTTCTACATCTACAGCAGTTTCCATTCACTTTCTAGTCTTTCATACCGTATAAGATTGTAGATGATTATGTCCAGGAGGATGCTAACAAGGCCTTCTTAAGGGGAAAAACAACTGCACTTGAGCTTACAGTAGGCTTATATGTCGATACAAAATCGATTGCATTCAGAGACTTTAGATTACTCCATATTGACAGATTACTTACTTTTATAGTGGGGCCATAAAAGAAAAAGATTTTTCAAAAATCACAATTACTATGCTATTACATTAATCACTGCAATCCTCTGTGAATCATTGACTTTAACTTAGTCAGTGTTTCTTGTGAGATATTGAGAGAGAAGTAGGAGAGTGATTCCCTCAGGTGCATGTGCACACAAGATCAGTACACATGAGTGCAGAGACACAAGTGCATCTGCAAAAAAGCTAACCATTAGTTTACATTGTTTTCAAATATAGCCAGGGCTCTAAATTAACACCAGTCAACCGGCCAAATGCTGGTGAAATTTCAGTTTGGCTGGTAGAACAGACCAACTTACTAGCCAACCATTTGTGAGTATGTGTTTACTGTAGCTAGTTTGATTACATCTACCAACCATTTTGGCTGGTGATGAAAAATGTTAATTTAGAGCCCTGGATATAACAATGCTAATTTCATATGTGCATTGTGCCCAATTCACTCTGGTCGTGGACTGTTGGAATACCTTCAATTACAAGTAGACTATTACTTGCCCCATATTCAACCAAAGGCAACAATAATATTAACAGAATAATTTCCATGGGATATGAATATGGGTACAGTGACTGAAAACTGAATAAATATGGAAAATGTAAAGTTTCTAAACAAAACAAAAAATAAATCAAGGAACCTGGTCAACCAACTACTTCCGCTTTGCAAGTTGGTATTTCTCCATGTAAGTGACACTAGGTGGCATAGTTGCTTTATGGAAGCCAGAGATAAGGTAATTGTTATATCCTCATTTTACAGCTGAGTTTAGCTGCGATCAAGCCATATTTTTACAAGACGCTTTTAGATGGTGTATGTAGGCCTACTGCATGTACACATACGACAAAATGATGAAGTTTGACACATTGCTCATTCAGCCTTTTACTGTAAAGATTGGAATTCTTTTCCTCCTCTGAGACCCGTCAAAGGGAGTGACCACATTGTTCCCTGTGCACCCTTTAGTCATCGTGCTGTTGTTGACTCAGTTTGGTAAACTTGGTAATGTTATCCCTGTGCGGCGCCTGTGGCCCTCCTCCTCTTCACTTCTCTCCAGGTGTGTGTGCAAGATGGGAGGGTCCAACTACTTCACTGTGTGACCTGATATTTGATATGTGTGCGTGACTGGCTCATTATCAGATTTCTTGGCCATTGTATGAAAATCCATTCTCATGGCTCTCATTGCTTTTAGTTCAGCGAAACTTTCAATAAGCTAAGCAATATAATATGAAATATCGGATAAATACTGTCTATGATTAGAAATGTCACAGGTTGAATTTCATCACAGGTCCTGGCAGTCATATACAGTACAATGCAATACACAGCGTTTGGGTCATTTTCTCAACACTCCCCATTGTCAGGATTTAATGTTCACTGCCAAGTGTTAAGTGACAGTGAGTTATCAGCGTATTGACCTGATTTTTGAAAATGTGTCAGTAGACTATTGTGGCAAATAAGAGAATGTTAACTTGCCATCCAGTCCGGCCATGAGGCCATTTTACCAGCATTTATAGGTTCATGATTCACATATGTGTATCCTACTAAATGTTCCTATATGCTGCTACTGTACACAAATAGTACAGACCTTTGCTTAGATATTCATACCTGTGCTTGGCCGTTCAGATTAAGCATTGAGCATTTTGTGGGAACTATTATAGATCTTAATAAAGTCAATGGAGGGGCTATTCCTTCATCAGGAAAACATCGCCTCTTTGCCAAAGGTACAGTATTAACATGCATGTTTGCTGAAGAAATTGTTAATTTATTTCTTAATATTGCCTATTCATTTAGTTCATTACCTAAATCACTGTCTTTGATCACTGGGATATTTTAGTCAATATCTTTTTCAAAGGGACAGCATATACAAAGTGTCTTTGTTGTGTGTGTTTGAACTTGTGCAATTGTGCGTTAAAGTGCATTGTGCCTGAAATTTCACTTTCGACAAAACATCCACAAGCTGTTGTCAGCAGCAGCACGTCCAGTTCCAAGGACAGCAACAGCACAGTAGTCTCCTTAAAGGATTCTTCTTTTTATACCTGGCAGCCATTTTGAATTTCTCATTTGTGACCTGCACGTAATCCTGTGTCCTCTCCACGTTTGTCTGTATCCGCTCAATGTATTCGCCTTGCTCCTCCACCAGCAAGAAGATGTCCAGAAAGAGGTCTCTGAGGTCCTTCATGTTGCTCTCCAGGTTCAACAGCTCCTTGTGCCGCTGCTCTATCTCCGACAACTGCTGGCGAGTGATCTTGGAGTCCAGCAAGACGTTCTCGTTGAACACCTGCCACTTCCCCTGCTCCACCATGTCGTCCACCTCGGCCTCGGTCACCGCTCGACCGGACACCTCCAGCTGCCGCCTGATGAACTGCTTGCACTTGTCCTGCTTGCTGTGCAGAGAGTCATTGTATAGGCGCATCACTCTTTGG
>NC_085869.1:13136906-13326906 GCF_034702125.1 Engraulis encrasicolus
TTGTCACTGTTACAGCTTGTTGAATTTGTTAGTTTCTTCACCAAACAAGACAATGGAAGTATATCTGTGTCAATTATAATGCACTCATAAGCAGTAAGGTGATACAAATTCCTCAGAGCTCTCTGTTCCCCATAGCTGCTCAGCTGTGCAGTTCCCAATCTGTTTGTCGAAATATAATCATTTTAGCAGCTAATATTCTGGATACAGGACATGTGATGGATCCTCAATCATTAGTGAGGCAAGCTAGGAAAATAATTGAGGATCCATCACATGTTCTGTATCCAGAATGTGAGCTGCTATTCTCTCTGGCAGGCGATTCAGAGTACCGGTTAAAAACAAGAAAAGGTTTTTGAATAGGTATAGGTTTTCTTTTGTCCCTGTGTCTGTGAACCTAACGCAGGTCATTAACAACTACCATCCTTGTAATGCCATGTATGTGTGTTGGAGGCTGTAGTAGATATGCACTTGAGTATCTTTTGGCGTCATGTGTATCAGTGTTGCGTGTATGTGGCAGCTATGTATGTCCAAGACAAATTTCCTTCGGGATCATTAAAAAGAATCTTGAATCTTGAATCTATTTAGAAAGGCTTTAAAAGAACACAAGGATACAATGACACGTTTGTCTGCTGAATAGCAGACGCGAATTATGTAAAATTCTAAATCATTGTTTGTGTAAAGTGTGAACATAAAGTGTTAAGTGTGAACAGTGAGTTATCTTTTTTTCTTCTTCTTTTTCAATAGATCATACAATATGCTCTCTATGTAAATCTCTATATGTCAAGCAGCCAAACACTTTGAGAGCCCTACATAACCTTTCTCCCATGACGTGCTTTGTATCAAGTGTAGCAGTGTTTAAGAAATGAAAATCAGTGAACAAAACTCTGACAGACCCGTTAGACCTACAGTCAGTGCGTTTTTTAATGTTAGTGCGGGTATGAAAGGATTCATTAAAAAGAATGCTGCTCTCCATGGGACAGTGGAGGAGATGACGGGGGCACAAGGGAATGTAGCATGTACTCAGGGCCGACGCTAGACATAAGCAGAGTACGCAGAGTGCTTAGGGGCACCAACCAGTCCTTGGGGCACCAACCACATTGCCCCCAAAATTGAGGCCTCTTAAATTGAGATAGACTTAAAAACGTCATGAAAAAAACATTGAATTACATTACAAAACATAAATGTATTAGTTAGTAGATGATGATGATGATGATGATTATTATTATTAGTAGTAATGTTATTGTTATTGTTATTATTTAATTATGAGGGGGGCCTCCTGACCAATTATGCTTAGGGCCTCCAAAACTTTAGCGGCGGCCCTGTACGTACTGTACAGTACTCAACATCATATCAGTCTGTGCTCAGCCCCTCCCCTTCCATGAGTTTTAAGACCATGTGGAAAGCAGCCAATGAAGGAGCTGGAAACGACTTCAACCACAATGGAACACTGGCAGAAACAACCAATAGCCTACGATTCAAGGGAACTCGGCTTGCAGACTAATAATCTCTTGCCTTAAGTAAGACGAAAAATACAGCTTCAGAGGCCAAAGTGCAGACAAACTTCCCCAAAATACATTGGTACAGAAACAAACATTTAATATCCCTGGGATGTTTTGAGGTTTGGCATTAAATCACTGCAGTGGAAAGGGGAACAAGAGTGGGTTAGATGTGAAATGTACTGGATGGAACAATAGCTCAGTTAAAATGTTGTTCCCATTTGTCAATTTTACTTACGTTTCTCATTTCATTGTAATCAATGCTAATACTCCTTTAACTGTCATCCCTACTCCATTGATTGCTTTGCACCACATAATGAAAGACAGGTGTTCTAAGTGTCCCTCAGATGCAATGCCACATTGGTAATACATCGGAGTGATGCATCATTTGTCCATAATGCACATCATTGCATACATTAAGTGTCTGTAGAAATTGTTATCCATTATTCAATGAGCATTAACTGGATTTTCATTGTCATTTCTGATTGCTGTGGCTATTGTGTTTATTGTATGATATGTTTAAATACTTAATGTACATACTACATAGCCTATGTGTTTGATGTGCATTGAAGCTACCATCTGCCTGCCTCAGAATCCATGTAGATTAAATGCACTTGGCCAAAAAATTCTGATTCTGATTTATGAATAGGCAGTGAGACCTATGAGATGAAACTGAAGAATCTAGAATCAAGCAATCACATCATCACCGTATCAGGCTACATTTCCATTTTGCTTTGTGGACAGTAAACACAATCCATCTCCCTGACAACAAAAGCATCTAAGAAAGTAGACACAGTCATTTTTCATTCATTTACGATAAGCCAAGCTTAAGTTAAAACAACAATGATTACTTATTGGGAAAGGGAGAAAACTATAAACCAACCATTTTGGAATGGCTTCAGGCAATGTGTTTTAAATAATTTCCTCAATATCGTATTGCCAGGGAATCAACAAATCATTTAACTTATTAATAAGTCATTACAAGTCATTTATATCAACAGCCTGTAATTGTACAATTACTTGGCTGATTTTAAATGCTTTTAACATGCTCATCCAACATTTCTTTGGGAAGATACAGCATGACATGGCCACAACATAATTATATTACATCAAATATTGTATATTATAAGTTAATTTTCGAAATATGTTAGATTGGCAAGCCCCTGTCTGTCCTAGCTGCTGAATCAATACAGTCCTCTGCAGTCCTCAGACAGTATTGCCCACTCTGGCGTCACGTCTGTGAACCGTGCGTGTGCAGCACGCCCTCTGCTGCCACGGTGGGGAAATGATTAATGGTGAAGCTGCATCATACAGTAGGGCTGGCTAGCAGGCCTGCCTTCATTTGAGGCACAGCAGTGGTCTCCTCTGTGGATGTTGGCAGGGAAGTCGACAGGCAGGGGGATGGGGACAAAGGGGTCACTTGTCCCGGTCCCAGAAAGAGAGGGGGGACCCAGAATTGGATGTCCTCATTACATTGTATGTATTGGATTTGGGACCCTTTTAGATGTCTTTGTCCTGGGCTCAGCCAAAGCTGTCAGCGGCCTCCTCTGTGGGTGTTGGTGTTGGTGCCGGATAAAAGGCCATTTCCTCCTGCCGCTGACCCATTACCTCCACTCCCCCGCTGGGCTTCACTCACACCACCACCAGGGCCGCTGACAGTTTTGGCTGGGCCCGGGACAAAGACATTTGAAAGGGCCCCAAACCCAATCAATACAATGTAATGAGGATCCAATTCTGCCCTCCATCTCTCTCCATGGGCCCGGGACAAGTGACCCTTTTGTCCAACCCCCCACCCCCCCACCCCTGTCGGCTTCCCTGCCACCCCCACCTCCTCCGCTCCACAGCGACACTCCTCCTTTCATCATTCATCATCCTCCTCTCCTCTCCGCTTACCTTAACACCTGCACCAGCCACCGGGCTTGCTATAAAGTTGTGCTCTTCAGCTCCGAACAACACCAGTGTTTAAGTGTGCGTGCCTGCCTGTGTGTGTGTGTGTGTGTGTGTGTGTGTGTGTGTGTGTGTGTGTGTGTGTGTGTGTGTGTGTGTGTGTGTGTGTGTGTGTGTGTGTGTGTGTGTGTGTGTGTGTTTGTTTAAGAGTATACCGCAGGATCGAGGGTGAGACAGCCTGCGTGTGCGTGTGTGTGTGTGTGTGTGTGTGTGTGTGTGTGTGTGTGTGTGTGTGTGTGTGTGTGTGTGTGTGTGTGTGTGTGTGTGTGTGTGTGTGTGTGTGTGTGTTTGTTTAAGAGTATACCACAGGATCGAGGCTGAGACAGCCTGTGTGTGTGTGTGTGTGCGTGTGTGTGTGTGTGTGTGTGTGTGTGTGTGTGTGTGTGTGTGTGTGTGTGTGTGTGTGTGTGTGTGTGTGTGTGTGTGTGTGTGTGTGTGTGTGTGTGCGTGTGGCTTGCCGCATCACACACAAACAGCTGAGACACAGCACCCCTTAAGAGCAGGCCTCAGACTCTGCTTTAGAGGCGCCGCTTTAAAGGCCCTCCGGAAGGTAATTTGTCATGTGGATTTATGTTTGTGGGGCTTATTTGTACAGCAGCTTAAAGAGTCTTATGGCACACAGTGTAACTACAAAACCACAGAGAGATTTAAAAATCGGACAAATCATTTTCTTTTCTTTTTTTTCCTTTTTTTTTAGTATTGAAGGTATTGCTTTGATGAACAGTTGTCCACTTGAGAATAATGTGTACTTATTTACTTGAAGAAATGTGTTGTAACTCACAGAATCAACTCTGGTAGTGTTTCAATCTTTTTGTGTTTTGTGTTGATCGTTTGGATGGATTTAAAATGCAATGAAATTCTAAACAAGTCACAAACAGCTATAATATCCAAGTGACCAAGGCTGGGCAGAGGGAAAAAATAGGGCCCAGGCACTTTTTGCTTAAAGGGGCCCCCCTCATAATTAGTGGCACAGAACTGACTCACCAGTGGGCCCGCACCCTCGTGGGCCCCTATTTTCATAAGTGTAAAAAATATAGGGGCCTACAAGGGTGCAGTGCGCACCAGGAAATGCCTGGTGTGCCAGATGGTCAGTCCAGCGATGTGCACAATGTGAATGGTCCTCTCATCTTGTATACTCTAATGATGACGTAACGCAACAATGTGACGTTGTTAATGATCATTTTATATTTATAAATAACCTAGAAGTTAATTGAAAACAAAGCATAGGGAATTGACTGATGTGCATTATGTCAAACATTACTTTACACTATATACTTTACACTTCACACTGCACAATATGAACCATGATGTGATTATGACATTCATGAGATGGCTCAAATAAACTACATATAAGGATGGAATTGTGTGATTTTAATTTTAGTAGCATTTGAATCGTGCCATTGTGTATCATTGTCATTGAGAGTAAGGTGGTATTGGGTTCCAGGAATCTATTGCATTGGAGTGAATTGAGCCGTCACAAAGGGAAGAGGCTGCCAGGCCACTGGAGTGTCTCCATACTGCCTTCAGGCCCTAAGCGATACGGTCAGGTGCTTTAATCCTGATGGAAGACGTCTTGGGCAGATCAAAGCGCTTGCATATGACAAGGCACAAACAAATTGCTTTCTCAGTTCTTTCTTTAGCTGTTGGGTTGGGCAGCCAATGATGTATTACTGCACGGGCCTACTGGGCTCAGACCCAGGGGTCCAGGGGCCCAAGAGCCAAGGGGGCCCTGAAGCCCAAATGTCTATAATTCTATTGTCACGGTGGGTTAAATATTGCACTTTAAACAATTATATTTTTTAATTTTCTCCGGGTATGAAAGAAACATTTCTGCACACTTAAATCCTTTTTTTTCGGTCTTTCGGTCTGTGACCTTCTTGAGGGCTCCAAAAGAAAAAAAGGATTTAAATGTGCAGACATTTTTCTTTCATAGTTTCTGTTTTTTTGTTTGCCACCTTTTAATTGTGAGTGTGGTGTAATTTGTTTAAATACAGATTTTCTCAGGGGAAAAACCTCTTCACCTCCCAAAACGTACCAAATCCCTCTCTAACATCTGTCCTAAAATCCTGAATCTTTTTGGAAATCAGTAACACCCAATGGAGGGGGCCCTTTCTTGTTGTCGGTCCCAGCGGTCCATGGAGTCAAAATCTGTGCCTGCTCACAGCCTTCTCACAGCAATGCCATGTGAGTCAGTGGACAGAATCAGATCCTGCAAGCAGTTTGTCCCAATAAGTGTTCCAAGTTGACAACACTGCTGAGGTATTTATTGAATCATTCATCATTCGTCTGAAGAAGTATGGAAACAAATGGAGGCCTATATTAGTACAAATAAATGTGAATTAACTTGAAATGTTACATACTCCATGGTATGGTAAGTTGCTCATCTTATGAGATATTTACAATTCTAAGGCATTACATTGTTTAATAATTGTGATTTGGAAAACCAACCAGCTTGGTATGTTACAGTGCTGATTTTCCCCCAACATCATTTATATCCCTTGCAAGGCACAGCGTATATAGAGATACTTGTTTGCAGCTGCTTTCAGAGGATGGCGCTACAGTGCTATGCTCCAATGCAATACTAGCTCCTGCTCTAAGTATATCACTGTATTTCAATAACTTTCACACTGCGTGCACTGCTGCCATGTAACGTCTACTTTCATTACACTAATAAGTATATTTTGAGTTCTATTTTATGCACATGTTCAGCACCGATGTTCTGGTTTTGTAGAAACACTGACCGACCTTTCTAGCCCATTCACTAGCCCTGTAAATAATTTACAGCGCTGTGTGTATATTCAGTCCGGGATCATGAAGACTTTATGGGATGTAGAAACAGGACAGCCTCACTGTTTAGACTTTAGAGTTCTTTCTCCACTTTGACACTGCAGGGCCAGGTGGGATGATTCATTTGAGTTAAAAAAAAAAACAAAAACAAAAAAAAACTGAGCATCTGACCCAAAATGTTAGTGTGAGTTTAACGTTTCCCACATTAACATCTACCACCTATGCCCCTCTACACCCGACCCCAAAAGAAAAGGGGGTTTGGTCATGTGTTTTATGCTGGTCATTATTACACAGGACAGTAGTAAGCTGGGTGCTAAGCTGGGGTGCATTTCTGGAAAGTGTAGTTGTTAGCAAATTCAGTAGTTGGCAATGGGAAATTGCATTGCAACCAACAAAGTAGCTACGTTTTCATTTGTTCTAACCTCATGGAGGGCCAGATGTTTGCAATGCCCGGGCCAGATCTGGCCCACAAGTCGCCATTTGGAGACCACTGGCCTACTGTATACGACCACAATATGTGGCAGTCATTTAAAAGGCAGAAAGAGAAAGCTGCTAATTTACAATTATAAATAATTTAATATGTTTTACACCTCTAAAGATATAATCAGAAAGCACAAGGCAAAGCTTTGTTTCAACCACCTGAGATTCAAGAGGATGTAAACTCTGGTTGTAGAGTAGTTGTGTGGGTGCGCTCAATGTGCCTTGCCGTGTACAGATGACCCAGGAGGACACAGTAATGGAGCCAAAAGTAGGCCTACAGTATATACAGTATTGATGCAGTCACATAAAACCGGGATGTTAATGCATCCTTAAAACCCTTTCCACACGCACCCTGCATCACCCCAAAATCCTGCCGATTAATCATGGAGCAGAGGCACAGAACTGCCCTCTTAAACTCAGGGATGAAAGAAGCTGCTGCCATGAATGTGGGCGGTTGGGGGTATTTAATTCACACAGGACTTAGGCCGTCCATTGTTAACCTGACTCTCGCCAGCCAGATGAATGTACTCTGGTTTCTGCCTTGGTACTCACACTCATCTGGAAAATGGGCCACTGGGAGGTGCTGAACTAGCCTGGGCCTCGTTTCCGAAAGGGCCTTAAGTGCTACTTAACGCTACGTGCTACTTAAGTTCACACGTAACGCCATCGTAGAGCTCACGGAGCGTTTCCCAAAGCCAACTTAGCAAAGAACCATCGCAGGTTGACACGTAACTCTAAGAGAAATCCACAAGTCTTCTGGAGTAGTCTTAACGCGCTAAGATTGATCGTAACGGCATGGCACAGTGGAGACACCCACAGGATATGAAGGGAAAAGAAGAAACTTGCGCATAAGATTGCTGTTTTAAGACGCGAGTGGCATGGCACAGTGGAGACACCCACAGGAAAAGAGGAAACTTGCGCTTCAAGTTGATGTTTTAAGACGGCAGTGTAAATATCATGGCACCACAGTTGACACTAACGAAAATAAGAAGGTAACATTAATTGTGTAAGTGTATAAAATAAAAGCAATGTGTTTGGAAAATATTTTACAGGCAGTAAAACAGTTCAGCTGTGTTTGATAAATCAGGGCATTATTCAACTGTGATCAATCATAATTTGTGTGGGTGCTTCGTGAACAAGAACAAGGCATCCACACGCAAAATAAATAGGGGGCTTCGGCGACCAGAGACAAGAGTGGTGATGTCGGAAGGCCACTACCGAAACATTAAAAAAAAGAAAGAAAAACGGTCAGCGAGTCGTTGCGCAGCGATGGGGATTCGTGTAGATTTTTTGTTTTAAATAGGCCTAACAGCAGACTGCCGGGCCGTGAGTGCGCGGTACTTTGCGCGCCACTCCCCAAATGCGCATCCCAATTTGGAACTCCTAGGCCTACTTGTCTTCTTAAATATTAAGCACGGTAGCCAACTGCACGCGCTTTGTCTGGTTTAACGGCGTAGCTCATGGTTTTGCATGATTTCATTGTGTGTGTGCATTTTATTTCATTTGCCAACAATAACTCCTGTCGATAGTTGCAAACTGCTACAAATGTAGTCCCACCCTTATAGAAAACAACTTTTGATACTGACACACGCCTTACATTTTGTAAATGGTTTAGCAACATGACGGCGCAGTTCACTCCGAGGACACTTCAGCACCACATATGTGGACAGCGATCCTTAAGAGCGACGCTACGAATGATCTTAGGCCTCGGCCAGATGACACCGCAACGTGATATTTTTCAAAACCGATATGCAACCATGTTGCAACCACACAGCATGTTTCAGTGGAAAGTTAGAGGCTGTCCACGTGCGTTCATGTACGAGTGTCTTTGGGAAACAGTCGTAGGAAATCTAAGAACATTCGTAGGATCACTGGTTAACGACACACGTGAGGCTAAGAACCATCGTTATCGGGAAACGAGGCCCTGACTAGTTGCAACGTTGAAAGTGTTGCGTCATTAAGAGGGCACGGCCTGGCTAGTGCTGTACTGTAAGGCAGGCAAATAAATAAGGCTAACCAGGATCGTGTGGGTATTATCACTGATGTGATGTGGTGGGGCAGCAACAATGTCAGCTCACATCCATTATTTAAAAAAAAGAAATCACATCCATTATTGTTGGATCTACCACATATTAAAAAAGGGCATTTGGACAGTTTTTTTCAGCAGATGTATGGCCATAGAAATCAATATGAGTCAGTTCAAGTTGGGCGAGGTTTAATGTTTCCATCAGGCGAGTTTTGAGCCTTTTTTGGGCTGGAAATCATTTGCCTGGTTCTTGCCAGACCTGTAGTTCCGCGCAGCTTTTTCTCCAGTCAAAAAAATAATTGGAGCATTTATTGCTTCAATATCAACAAATTCCTTCAAAAATGTTTTCTGTTGATCTCTATGGCGCCAACATAGTCTATAATATGTCCTGTGACTCAATGCGAGCTGTGAGTGATATTGAAGCAATAAATGCTCCTATTTGACTGGAGAGATGGAATCCTGCTACATGCTCCCAGACCTCTGTGTGTGTTGATTGCCTCCAGGGGTCTCCAGAGCTATACACACACAAAGGTATGGTAGTAACCAGGCTAGGAAATCATCAGTCTCCTCTAACAACCCTGGTGATGTATCCATCTCTCCCTGCACAGAGGAATATCTAAGGACAGTTAAATCAGCGCTGAGAATATATATACAGTATATATATATATATATATATATATATATATATATATACAGTCCCAGGAAAAAGTTTGTACACCCTTTGAAATTTCTTACATATCTGTCAAAATTGATCATAAAACATGGTCTGATCTTCCCGGAAATCTCAAGAAGGAACAATCAGAGTCTGCTTTAATTAATTCCACCCAAACATTTACATGTTATCATATTTTTATTGGTCATAAGGCCATAACATTCACAGGAGAGCAGGGCATAAGTAAGTACACCCTTGCATTAAGTAGGTTTTAACCCTCAGTTAGTTGCAATATCATCAACCAGACCTGTCCTGTAGTTGCAGATCAGATTAACAAAACAATCTGTTTGTATCTTGTCTCCATCTTCTTTAGAGAACTGCCTCTCGTCAGCAAGGTTTGTGGGATGTCTGGAGTGCATAGCTTTCTTGACTTCACGCCATGTAATCTCAATTGTTTTTTTGTCAGGGCTTTGACTGGGCTATTTCAGAATGTGTATTTCATTATTATGAAGCCATTCTGAAGTCGATTTGCTTCTAAAGTATGGGTTGTTGTCAGATTTCAGGACCCACACTCTTATGTGCTTCAACTGTGTGACAGACTTCCTCACGTTTTTTTCTGTAAAATATCACAATAAACTTGAGTTCATTGTTCCACTGATAATAGCAAACTGTCAAGGGCCTGAGGCAGCAAGGTAGCTGCATATAATGATGCTCCCGCCACCATACTCAGAAGAGGAGATGTAACCAAGAATAGCTAAAAATGGGATTCATTCTGCTAATCTAAAATGAATGGGGTTTCGGTCCAAAAAAATATTGCTGCACCTTTGAGGTTTGCGAAAAAGCATTTATATGCTTCATAGAATTACTGCAAAATATTCTGTAGACCAACGTTGAAACCAAAGTTGAATTGTTCAGGGGAACACACAATGTCATGTTTGAAGGAGAACTGGAGAACCACACCTTCACCAAAACATCATCTCCGCCTTTGAGTATGGTGGCGGGAGCATCATTATATGCGGCTACCTTGCTGCCTCAGGCCCTTGTCAGTTTGCTATTATCAGTGGAACAATGAACTCAGACGTTTATCAAGATATTTTACGGAAAAAAGTGAGGTAATCTGTCTCACAGTTGAAGCACATAAAAGGATGGGTGCTGAAATGTGACAACAACCCATACTTTAGAAGCAAATCGACTTTAGAATGGCTTCATAATAATGAAATGCACATTCTGGAATAGCCCAGTCAAAGCCCTGACAAAAAACAATTGAGATTATATGGCATGAAGTCAAGAAAGCTATGCACTCCAGACATCCCACAAACCTTGCTGACGAGAGGCAGTTTTCTAAAGAAGAGGGAGACCAGATACATCCAGATTGTTTTGTTCATCTGATCTGCAACTACAGGAAACATCTGGTTGAGGTTATTGCGACTAACTTAGGGTTAAAACCTGTTGAATGCAAGGGTGTACTTACTTATGCCTTGCTGTCCTGTGACGTTTACATCTTATGGCCAATGAAAATATGAAAACTTGTAAATGTTTGGGTTGAATTAGTTAAAGCAGACTCTGGTTGTTCCTTCTTGTGATTTCCGGGAAGATCAGACCATGTTTTATGACCAATTTTGACAGAAAGGTAAGAAATTTCAAAGGGTGTACAAACTTTTTCCTGGGACTGTATATATATACAGTATATATATATATATATATATAAGAGATGATGCCCATCTGGACTGTTTAGGAAACTGAAGTTAGCAAAGAGATTATGCTGTCTTAAAGGATCACTCCGCCTGATTTCCAGAAATTGCATATCTGTAGATAAGTCTTGGTAAAATATGAGGATACGTCGTTTTTTTTCTCCATGTGTTTGCAATGGCTAGTTTTACAGTATCCATATTTAACGTAGCAACAGAAGTCTAGTCTATGGTACCAAATAAAACATTAGCTAATGAACTTACAAAGCACTGAAGAATGAATGTTAAATTCAAGAGCGTGTTAAACGTTTATTTCATTCCATACGGAGATCACTTGTGGCTTGGTGCTAATACCATTTACTTCCAGTGACTGTGATAAGCTATACAAATAATGTCATTTTAAGTACTGAACTACAGTTGAGTAGAAAACGATATGCCCGTTCATGTGTAACACTGTGAAATACTGAAAATATGTGAAAATTGAAAAAGGGTGGACTGTTTCTTTAAGGCAAAAGAAAGACAAAGAAAAAGCTTCTTTCCTCAGGCCATCCGCATTATGAACTCTTAGATCATAACATCCCACGCCTGCACATTTTTTGCCCCTGGCCCATTCATTTTACTGCATGCTTCACGGAAGTAGCTCTATGTATGCGACCAAAAGCATATCCTTTTTATCCGTGTATTTGGTGAGAGTCAAGTGAACTCTCCCGTAGGCCAGAGTTGCTAATTTTACACAGGAATATTTGTTGTCCCTTCTCTGTCTCCAGCTGCGACACAGTGTTGTGTTTGGTCAAACAGCTTGACATGCGATTTAATCTCTTGTAGATAATTAAATACACAACACGACTATCATCAGTGAGTAGCCTCAGCATAGCCTTAAGCCTACTACTACTACACAACTAGTACTCAAAATAACAGGAGATTTGTAGCACATGATATGACGCAGCTCCCATAGCTATACGAGGAAAATCCTGCACACAATCACAAAATTGTTCGGTAGAGACAGAAGGTGTTTGATTAAATGGATTAAATTGTGATGTTGGGTGAATATCGGCTACAGGTATCTACTGGTATGCAAAGCCAACATATAAAAATAGGTGTTGGAATTTAGAGGCACACTTCACTGAGCAATGCCGTGTTCTCTTCTGTTTCTGTGATGTTTTCTATTATTTCAATCAGAAAAATCAAAGACCACTGGGACCTTTCTACTGTTTAAAAGTTCCATTAACATGTTTATGTGGTCATTACTGCGATGGAAACATCCTTTCTCCCCCTCATCTTTTTTTCCCTCCATTCAGGGCTGGACTGGACATCTGGTATAGCGGGCATTTCCCGGTGGGCATCAGACCCTTGTGAGCCCCTATTCTCAGAAATGTTTTTTTTTTTTACATGACTGAAAATAGGGGCCCACGAGGGTGCAGGGCTCACCGGTGAGTCAGTTCTGCGCCACTAATTATGAGGGGCCCCTTTAATCAAAAAAAGTGCCCGGGCCCTATTTCTCCCCCAGTGCAGTCCTGCCTCCATTAGTAGGGCCTATATCTCTGAAAAGTTTGCCTTGGATGGCGTCCTTCACTTCCCCCAGCCTCAAGGTCTTCTCCCCGCCGTCATGTTGCACATAAATTGCTGAATATAAAGGCCTTGTTTCCAGTCTGTTTCACGCGGGCGGCAGTTGTTGCCAGCCCAGGCCGTTCATATTTGTTCGCCGCTCAGGAGGCACTTAGGTGGAAAAGGGGCTGCTTCGCTCAACACCTGCACCACCTGAGACATACATCACCCCCACCCCCACCCCCACCCCCACCCCCACCCCCACCTCCACCAGCACCACCGCCACCCCACCTCAGTGCCCACAAGGTCACACAGTTACATTATCATTTTGTTCAGGATAATGCTTGGCTAGGAGACCGCAAATTAAAAAAAATCTTCCTTGACAAAGACAATATATATCTTTCCTGACAATTTGCCCTCCAATGGTCCACTGTGACATTACTGCGCAGCCTACCCAGCTGCTGGAGGAAAAAATGCAGCATAGGCCTTCTTATCACTGAAACACGGGAAAGCCTTATATCATTTTTGGTTCCGATACCATTAGACTTCAGAAGACTATGTGCGCTATCTATAGGAAATCAACATTTAATTACACACCACTTTCCATCAAGGTATTTATTTGGTATTTAATAGTCTTATGGATTGTCTGCATGTCACAGCCTTTGATTCAGAGTGAATAAGCCATTTGTTATTCACTATTCCTCTTATTTCAAACACTTATGTACATTTAAAAGACTTGTAAAATTTGCCCCAGATATTTTAAACAGTTAACCCTGAGTGTGCAGTTCACTTATCATAACAAATGTAATGTAAATATATCTGCCCATGTGAATCAATGAAAAAGGCAATTTTCTTGTGCTATCTTACAAGGTCTTTGTCGTACATTGAAGAGGCGCACGTGGAACAATGTCACCAAATTAAGTGGGACATCTTTCTTTCCAAAGACATTTGTGCTATCTTTTGCCATGTAAACCTACCTAGTGGATTGGAATACTCTGCACCAGTTATCTCAATAAAATCAAGGACCGTGCATCCCGCTCTATCATAATGTTACCCATAATAACCAGTTCTTGAGCATGAGGGGCAGGGACAACACAGCTTCAAAAAATAAAAATAATAATATTTTTTAAAAATATTCCCCTCTCTGCTTTCCAGCCCATGCGCCATTTCATTGGTTGCTGTCATTTGAACACCTATCGTATAACACTTTGCACACATTGGGTAAAATAGTGTTGTAGCAAAATGCATGCTGTATACATTGTAAAATCCAGATCCCTCATTCTTCCAAATACAGAACAAATGGATATTTTAAGTAATGGCTGCCATCATACAACAGAGTGATATTTCTGGATCTCTGAGGGCAGTTCTGCCCTACAAAGCAAAAAGGCAGTAACTGCGCAGAGCTCAAAACTGAGTCAGTTGACTTTAAAATGATGCTGCAATCCAGTATAAGTGGTTTTTGGGATATTACT
The DNA here is from genome assembly GCF_034702125.1 of Engraulis encrasicolus. Classification (NCBI taxonomy): domain Eukaryota; kingdom Metazoa; phylum Chordata; class Actinopteri; order Clupeiformes; family Engraulidae; genus Engraulis; species Engraulis encrasicolus. The sequence goes on from NC_085869.1 coordinate 13,150,997, forward strand.
GAAATGTGACAGTTTTGTTACTTTATATTACCACCCTTTTTCCAAATCAATCATTTTATTTATCTGTAGACTTTGATATATATATGGCATTAAAGTTATAGTTAGTCATTTTAAACAGCAATCCAGTTACTGCCCTTTTGCTTTGTAGGGCAGTTGTGGTTAGTTATTGGGCTCATTTATGTAAATTATTGATTAAGAACTCATTTGCTGCAAGGCTGGACTGTTGCATTGAATGAAAGTAAAAGTACTGTACCTTGTGGCTAGTTGATGGATAGACACGTGTCTCCCTCAAAGTCTTTTAACTGAGTTACTTCCTCAAAACACACAAACCTCTCGTTGCCCCTGCTCTGACCCAACCTGAAGGCGGCACAAAATGTGCTGGAATGGTGAAATCCATCGTCTACCAATTTTGTTTTAATGACCACTCAACTACTGTTTGGGACTGACTGTGAGAAACAGGGAGCGAAGGCAGTGCTGTGTAACTGTTAGAGGAAGAAATGGTGCTCTATACTTAGTTTATCAGCAGCAGTGAGTCCGCCCTGCACTGCATGACAGTACAACCTATGCTATCCTCTATGCATAGATTTGAAAACTGTTACATACATTTTTGACAATAAAGTTCGACTTGGCTTGACTAGATTAGGTGAATGAATGAATGAATGAATGAATGAATGAATGAATGAATGAATGAATGAATGAATGAATGAATGAATGAATGAATGAATGAATGAATGAATGAATGAACGAATGAAAGGACAAATTTGTTTGATCATTCTTGATATACAACATGGAACAGAAAACTGAACCTATATTAAAAGAAGGAAATAGTCAGGCGTGACACAAAAAAGCCCTAAGCCTTAAATCCATTTCCAATAAATTAAGGCATATGGAAGCATTCTTACATATACGTATGTCACGTGTGAGATTTTGCTTTCTTTTTCATGTTTGCTGTGCCATTTAATTTGGGTTGTTTTGCAGTGTTTTGACTTGTGTGTGCCATGTATTCACATTTCTGTGTGCAGTGTCTAATCCCCAGTGCCTTCTAATGCCACCTGATAACGACTTTCTATTAGACCAATCAAGAGTTGCTAATTGGTGAGTTGGGCTTGATTGGGGACAGGTGTGCGCAGGGAGCAGGTCTCTATTTCTTTCTCAACTGGCACTGCACAGGAGAGCACGGGGGCACAGGGTGAACAGGCCGGTGAGGTGAGAGCAGCGCTTGAGGAGGGAACTGACGAAACTGGATGCAGTGAACATTTGTGGACTTTGTCTGTGACAGAAGACAACGGCAAGAGACCCGTCCAGGTCCCCGGCTGCCTTGGTGGAGATTCACCGAGCACCACATCCTCGGGCTTCAGATTATGCCTGTGCCCAGACTGAAGGCTACGTGACTCCAAATCCTTCTGGTTGATCTACTAGCACCGTTTCGCTGCCGAGTGTTTCCTCTGTTGCAGTGGCTGCGTGTTCAGGTTCTGCTCCGCCTGCCCTCTGCCGGGCCCCTGTGCCGCTCTGGTCTGTGCTGCTCCGGACCTGGGTCAAAGACGTCCAGAATGAAATTGTCCTTCAGTGTAACGGATACCTTCTGCTGACTGTAACTGTAAAAAGCATGACTTTATTTATTTATTTTTTTCCAGTGAATTCATGAAAGCCTCCGCTGTCATCCATTCACTTGAAACAATTTAAAAATTATGTTTTTTTACAGTTACAGTCAGCAGAAGGTATCCGTTACACTGAAGGACAATTTCATTTTGGACGTCTTTGACCCACCTGTGGCCTGCTCATCTGCTGTGCTGCTGCTGCCCCTCGGTTGCTGCCCATCTGCTGACTACGTCCCAATTCGAAACAGGGAAGGCAGCTGTCCTTCCAGTGAGCTAACTGGACATCGAGTCATGAAGTGTGGATCGAAACGAAAAATTGCTTTATTTCCTCTCTCGGCAGTTGACTGCATTTGTGGGCGTAACGAGGATATTTCGAGGATACATCAGATGCTGACTTCGCTGCCTTGGTACCCAACATGCTGTGCGCCACCTCCCTCTCAACCGGAAACCTGAAAAACAAACATGGCTACTACCCAAGCTACTACCTTATCATACTCTTTATTCTGACACTTATGTATGTAGATATTGAAAATCGAATGCATAAATCAACATTGTAGTATCTAAATATGCTGTCGCTAGATCTATTTATAGCCTATTTTACGATTCCGCCGTCTGACGATCATTCACCGTTCAAATAGCATGCGTAAGCTAAGCGCTAACGTGATGAACGTAACTCCCGCCATGAATCGCAACAATCGCCGTAACATCAAATGCGCAAGGCGGCGCACTCGTTAGTGCCGTTCGTAACGGCTGCCTCATCAGCTAACTGATCAGTGACCTGTTTATGTAGGAGGAGAGTCATCGAGTCACTGCCTCCCGTTTCGAATTCAGCCTACGTCTGCTGCTGCTTGCTGTCGCTATCCTGCTGCTGCTTGGGCTGTTGTTGCTGGGTTACTGCTACTGCTGGGGTTGGGTATCGGTGACGTGACCACAGGACTGAACTTTAGTTTTAGGAGAAAGACTCTGAACATTGGAACTTAGACTTGGACTGAGTATTTTAAAAGAAAGAAATTAAACTTCATTAACTTTACATCCTGTGTCCATGATTACTCTGTTGCCTGCCACGTTCTTTGCTTGAGGTTTGCCTGGTCACGGGCAAAATAATGGTTCAAACAAAAATGGGTAACTGACCCCTGTGACATGTACCTGTAGATAAATTCTACCTACACATATGCATACCAACATCCACAAATAAACACATAGAAAAAGAAACACATTGAAATAGTTCACCCGGCACATAACAACACGGGCACTCCCTTATATTGCTGTTGAAACCATTTGTTCAAGTTTCCCTTAAAACTGTCTTTTTATCTGGTCATTTGGGAACTGCTTTAGACCTCTGCTGTTTTAGCTCTTAATTGCTTTCCCTGCCTCCTGCTCCCTCAGATCGACACAAATCTTTGTCCATCAACACAAACTGTTTCATTCTGTCACCTTGCTTCAGTGGGAGCTTTGTTTTCTGCCTCCACTAAAGTCAACTTATGTGAACTGAACACAAATGCAACACAACACAACACCCCAACTTTTTTGCTTTGGCTTTGCTTGACATTTAATTCTTTTTTTTCCTCAACAGGGCAATGGACTGCTTTCAGTTTGGTTAGGTGACATTTATTCAAGTATGTTAAACGTATTTTCTCTCAGTGAAGGACTCATCAATCTTGTTTAAAGCGAATGCTCTATATTGGAATCTCTGTTGTCAAGCTTAGAATGGGAAACTCAGATGCCCCCCATGGGAGTAGAGTCAATGCTGCCGGTGCCAAACAGCAGATTGAAGCATTCTAAAAATAAAGTACTGTTCCTCTGGTTCAGCTGAACTGGCTTTGTTACTCATTATTTATACATGATTTCTCCATAGTTATCTTGCAACACAACCAATAACACTGTACAATCACTGCTCTCTACTGTAGTCTACACTGAATGTACTTGAGGTTTTTGGAAGAAATACACCATGGCGAAAATGTTGCCGTCTAGCCTGACTTGAATAATTCAAAATGTTTTAATACACAGGGGTGCTCTTTAGTCTGAAATAGAAGCCTTGATAATCACTAACCATGACTGCTTCCACAGATCTACTTAGAAAATAAGTGTACATTCAGTGCTGGACTGGGCCAAAATATCAGGCCGGTCATTTTCAGCTACAGTGAGTTCGGTCCACTAGGCATTGAGGGAGACGTTGGCATCGTCTACATGAGACATTTAATTCAGAATTAAATCACTTTAATTCTGAATAAAGCTTAATTCCGCTTTGAAAACGTCATGTAAATACTTTGGAATTAAATGAAAGATCAAAGTAAACTCAGCGGAACTATTTAATTCTGAATTATTAATTCGGAATTAAAAAATGTCATGCAAACGTAGCCGATAAAGCCAGTCGCATCATATTAAGTAATCTATTATGAGCTATTTTGACCCCAACAGCCAAAATGAATATTTAAATCAGACTCGGAGAGGTTAGCTGCAGTGGCATGAGGACTGAAACCACTACATTGGGGGGAGGACCAGGCCAAAATCATCAACAGTCCACCGGGCACATGCCCTGTATGTCTTAATGGTCGATCCAGCCATGTGTACATAGCTGTCTTGCTGTCTCAGTGTCTGCCTCAATGTTTTCATACATTGCAACTGCACTTCAAGCGAGGAGGTCCAGTTAAACCAAACAAGTTGTATTGAGTGAGAAATAGATATAATTTTTTCTTAATTAAAAATTAATTCCCTTTTAAATAATTCCCCTGCTGAATTTCACCAAAATTCTTACAGTATCCTGCCAGAAATACAAATACAGACTACAAAGTTATGTCCTGTTTTGTGCACAGTAATGCTGTCCTTTTCATATTATTTAGAGGATTTCTACGTAATTCATGTGGGGAAAGTATGTTTGATCCAGATGGTGTACGCCCATAATCAGCTCATCATGTTTTTTTAATATAGGCCTACGTACAGAGCAACACAGTTTCTGTTCATCTTCAGCCTCCATAAATACAGAGAAATAGATACAGTATACACAACAGAATACAATATCACACCTCTTTGTGTATTACATTATTGGGCCACCAGGTTGACTGGCAGAGTAAACTAAGATGAGTATTATTTAGCAGCTGTCACAAGTGCAAACATGATCTGTAGTTCAGAAAACATAGCTCGCCGCTTACTATTCTTTTTTTTCCTAATTTTATTTCTTGGTGTGAACAAGGCGTTTCGCCCAGTCATCAGGTTCGCCCATGGATGATATGCTCTAATGCCTACATCTCTCTCTCTCTCTCTCTCTCTCTCTCTCTCTCTCTCTCTCTCTCTCTCTCTGCATGCCTGTATCCATCTCTCTCTCTCCCTCCGCCTCCAGTTCAACACTTCAAGCTGTCTGTGTGCAAAGCAGCATGCTGGCTGGGCCATGGCAAACGAGCCTGCAGTTCTGTTCTTCATGCAGGGCTGGACTGGCCATCTGGCATAGCAGGCATTTCCCAGTGGGCCCTGCACCCTTGTGCGCACCTATTTTCAGAAAAGTAAAAAAAAAAATGTTTTACTTTTCTGAAAATACTGTAGGGCCCACGATGCTGCAGGGCCCACTGTTGAGTCAGTTCTGCAACGCTTATTATGAGGGGCACCTTAAAGGGACACTGTGCAGGCAATGGTCAAAAAAGGTACTGCAACTATGCTGTCCATTGAAACTGGGCTGCCTATTGCCAAATTTGATATTTACATGAAAGTTCACTAAGTAATAAACAAATATTTTCTAGTATGGTCCAAGTACAAGTCGTTTTAGCAGCTAAAAATGGCTATTTTTGGAAATTCAAAATGGCGGACCATGGAGAAGATCCCCCTTTTCATGTATGAAAAGTGCAATTTTTCCAGTCATAATGAATACTTAGAATTTGATGCTGGTGGTAAGCATTCATGAAAAAGGTAACATTAGTGAATGGGCAGCATGCATTCTGGAAATAAACAACTAAAAATCTCACACAGTGTCACTTTAAAGCCAAAAGTGCCCGGGCCCTATTTCTCCCCCAGATCAGCCCTGTCTTCAGGGGCCCGCTGGGCTCCGTTCAGTAGATTACCTGTGGCAGCGCATTTCCACCTGGTAATGAGCGCTAAGCACGACCCCTGAAGGTGAATACAGAAAGCACCCGCGACTCTGATGTGATTAGGGGGTCACAGCATACACAGCAGCTGTTGTGTTGACAGTGCACTGCGGGCAGGGCTTGGTTTGGTTTTGGAAGATGGCTGGATCAACATGCAAAGCGAACCGAGAACATCTTTGGGTAAATACCGTAAAAGGAGCTTTTCCTAGGTGCCTGTGCCTCATATTTTGTGACTGAATTTCATAGATGATGACACAATTCTGTGTCAGCTAATGCCTCTTTTCCACTGGCAGTTTTCGATACAGTACGACTCGGACGTCATTTTTTGCTTTACGATTGAGCTGTGTCAGGCCTATTAGAAAAGCAAAAAGTGGCGGCCAAGTCGCGCTGTGTCGAGCTGTAGGCCTACCAGAAAACCAGCAGTGGAAAAGAGGCATATCTGTCTGTCTTGATAGCAACACCAGACACTTGTCAGAATCTCTTCTGTCAGGCTCCACAAATTATTTGAGGCAGGCAGATTTGTAATATTAAAGATAGGTCATAATATATTAAGTCCACTCAACATTTATAATGGTAATACTTCTGATTCTGCAGAGAATATACTGTTTGTGGTTGAAATTCAGTTAAAAAAGTAGATGTTCAGACCGTTGCAGTGATAAATCTTAGTTAGACAGGGAATTATGGGGAAATATTAGTAAATTAAATTATTTAGTCATTTGCCGATACATCAACTGATGAATTGCAGGGTGAAAATTGGCTTTTAATGTTTTGCATTATTTAGTAAATAGCACTGTCTGGAATTAATTTGCACATATTGAGCTGATGCTACCGTTGCTGTAGTATATGTTATATATTACCTATGTAGACTAGCCTATCATACTGTGATGAATTATGGACATAAAAATATTGGAATATTTATGAGAGAAGGCTACACTCTATGCATCTCTCCTGCAGATGAATGCAAAAGTCTTGAACCTGTGAAAAAGCACAATCCCGGGGGACTATTTGCAGGCTACCTAACCTCGGAGATGCTACACCCACAATTTAACACTTCAGAGGCAACTGCACGCTATTATCTCCTAAGCTCGTCACTTTCAATGATGATTTACAGTTGGGACCTCCGTATTGATTTGTCACTGATCGCGAGTAGCCAACTGTGCCTGAAATGTGGAGTTGCATGTGGGCTGACCTGTAGAGAGAGTGTTGCTTTGGTCAGTTCACTGGGCTGGATTGGCCATCTGGCATAGCGCACTCTTGTGGGCCCCTATTTTCAGAAATCTTAAAAAAAAAAAAACGTTTTTACATTTCTGAAAATAGGGGCCCTCAAGGGTGCGGGGCCCTGCGTTGAGTCAGTTTTGTGTTATGAGGGGCCCATTTAAGCCAAAAGTGCCCAGGTCCTATTTCTCCCCCAGACCAGTCCTGCCCTGGTCAGTTCACTGGGAGCTCTGTGCTTCACCACCCTCTCAGATCATCAAACACTATAGCCTTTTCTTTTGGGTCTGGGGGTGTATGCTATGGGGGTTGGTGTGAGCGGCTCGGGTTGGGGTCGGCTCTGCCCCCGTGCTCTTGGCGCCACTTAGCCATTAGTTCCTCTTGAGTGGCAGTCACTCCTGGCAAATGGGCTCATTAACAAGCGCTCCAGTCGCTGTGTGGGCAATTTAACTCCCCCCGATTAGCTCTGCTCGCAGCCTTAATCTTCCCAACAAATGATGGACACTGCCTGGGAAATTGAAACCCTCCTCGCCAAAATAGGGCCATGTTATTATAACATAAAGAATGGCTATTAAACTGTCCGAGGGATACTGGACTTCACCATAATACGAGAGGAAGACGACTACGGCTTTCCATGGCTGTCCACAGGACCCTAAGTGATTTTTATTGCGTCTTTGCCTTTTTCCTTTGAGGTGGAAAGAGAAGGCTAAAAGCATGAACAATCCATTTCCGATGTGCTGGTCTGGGAGGACAGAGTCATTTAGACTAGGATTGGTGGGTTGTACTGCAGGTATAGGATAGGAAATGTTTGGGATGACCGACTCTTACTTTGTACAGGAAAATGACAAGGTGAAATTAAACGAATGACTATCAGTTAGGTTACTGTACTTCACTCAGAAATATAATTGCCCTTAAGTTTTATTATGAATTGCTTCTGGGGCTATGCTGCATGACATACGCTAAAGATATTGCAGCAACACGTTACATTAGAATGGCTTTAAATGTTTAAGTGTCCAAACAGCCAGTGCACCTTCGACAGGACATTCCTGTAAGTGCATTTAAATCCATTAGGATGTTGAAGTGAAGTTAAATAATGTCACTTCAAATTCTTTCATTTCACATTCTGCCTTTTCTTTCTTTTATTCATAAACAGACAGTTGTCCTTTAAACACAAAATACCAAGATAATGATACATAGCACTACTAAGGCTAAAATCCCATTGCTATATCTTTCCCCTTCTCTTACATGTTTCCTATCTTTGTCTCTGGGAGAGGCAACTCTAGGATCAACTGGGGCCCCAAATGTCAAATTCGATGTATTAAATGCATTTTATTTACATTAAGCCAACACATTAATTTTATATTTTGTGATATTAACTTGCTTTTATTTTTAGCGCAATACACTAAATAACTTTATTGCACATTGTCTGTGAAATACACTATACAATTTTTTTAATCCTTTTTTTAAATATAAAATAGGTTAGCACAAAAAGCATTCACATTGTACATAGGCCTATAAAACAGTAAGTTGCTGTCCCAATATACAACCATCTATGGTGTATATGATGTATCAGCTTTGTTTAACACTCAAAATCATTGATCTTCCACATTAGGTCTTCCTGCCTACTTGCTAATTCATATCAAGACAGCTGTGTGTCTTGCCCCTGACATGAGCTCAAGCCTTTCAGGCCAGTGCTGTGATGTCTAAATCATACAACATGGTTGAGTCGCCGAACACTTACAAATAGCTCTTGTTGCCTGTACTGAAGAGGCGGCAGTACAGTGGCAGCAGGGCCGGCACTAGGGCATAGGCACGCCAGGCAGTCGCATAGGGCACCAAATGTCTTGGGGGCGCCAGAAATGCAAAAATGTCCAACAGAGTTAGAATGTCAAATGAAAAAAAAACTCCTTACACTTAACACAATAATAATGATTATGCATGGGCACAATGCAGATTAGCAATGTTCGATCAGATGTATGGCACTATGTTTACAGGTGACAATGTCTAAATGCAACAAAAAAAAAGTGAAGGGGGCCCTGCCGTGGCTTAATGGTGGGGCGCTCGTCTGCTACACGGCCGACCCGGGTTTGAGTCCGGCTCTGGTCCTTTGCCGACCCTTCCCCATCTCTCTCTCCAAACTCGCTTCCTGTCATTACTACACTGTCCTATCGAAATAAAATTAAAATTAAAAATATTTTAAAATTAAAAATATTTTTACATTTAAATTTTCTTTTTAAAATATTTTTCAAAACGTGAAGGGGGTGCTTCCCTAGGGCACCAAGCAGGCTTTACTCTCTGTGCTGAAGGCCAGACAAATGGCTCTTCATGAAGGAGGCAGAGGCGGACTTTCCATTAGGCAAACCTAGGCTATTGCCTAGGGGCCCCGATCAAATCTGACCTCCATAGGGGCCCCCAACCGTCACACCAGTCGAGGTAAACACACAAAAAAGCAGGCTTGATCAATTTGTCACTTATGTAAAGTAATCGAAGATATAAATGAGACAACACACTAAAATGGTGCCAAAACCTTTATGTCTACATGATGTCTTTTGAGGGTGTTTATATTTCACCTAGGGCCCCAAAATGGCTAGATCCGCCCCTGGCTGGAGGTAAGACGACCTCATATATACATAAACAGTCCTTGAGAAGCAGCACTCTGGCACAAATGTGGCTGCGATAACAGATGATGGTGAATATACTGAAGCAAAGCCTCCACACACTAATAAGATGCTAATTTAACATCAAGGTAAAACATCTCGCTCAAACTGTATAGGGTACAGTAGTGCTTTATCAAGTGGACAGCATGTGGATTAGACTAGCGTTGATAAATGCATATTGTTTTACAAGCAGTTTTTATAGTCAAATGTTATTGAACGTGTGTAGGCCTACCTACTGTAACATACAGTAGACTACCAGTGAGCCAATCACTGTGCTGCAGTGTTAAACAAGTAAGTAAGTATACACTCTGCAAAACTATGGAAATTATATCTGACACACTGCTACCATCATACCCGTGCCGAAGAAATCATCACCATCATGCTTCAATGACTACCGTCCTGTAGCACTGACGCCCATTATCATGAAGTGCTTCGAACGGCTAGTCCTGTCACACATCAAAGCCACCCTACCCCCCACCCTGGACCCCTACCAGTTCGCATACCGAGCCAAGCGATCCACGGAGGATGCAATTTGCTCTGCCCTCCATCCAGCCCTCACCCACTTGGACAATAAAGACTCATATGTGAGAATGCTGTTCATTGACTTCAGTTAAGCATTCAATACCATAATACCACAACAACTCATCAGAAAACTGGACAAACTAGGTTTCAGCACCTACCTCTGCAACTGCCTGCTGGACATCCTGATGCAGAGACCACAAGCAGTACGGGTAGGGAATAACACCTCAAGCACCCTGACCCTGAGCACGGGGGCTCCGCAAGGTTGTGTTCTCAGCCCCCTGCTGTTCACGCTGCTGACACATGACTGCACAACGACCCACAGCACTAACCATCTAGTGAAGTTTGCGGATGATACAACACTGGTGGGCCTCATCACCAAGGGCGATGAGACTCACTACAGAGAAGAAGTAGACCTGCTGCACACTGCACTTTCTGCACTAAACCCAAACATACACACACTGACGCACAACTCTCACACACACACACACACACACACACACACACACACACACACACACACACACACACACACACACACACACACACACACACACAGAGAGAGACACACACACACAGACGCACACCGCACCTTCTACCTGCACTAAACACACACACACACACACACACACACACACACACACACACACACACACACACACACACACACACACACACACACACACACACACACACACACACACACACACACACACACACACACACACACACACACACACACACACACACACACACACACACTGCTGCTGGTGTACTTGATATACCTATTTTAATATTTATTTTTCTTCAAAATGCTACTATTACTATGTCAGAACGCTATAAATGACTTTTAGGAAAAGCACAACAAATACCTCCTCTTAATGTATGTTCTCTACAAGTCTTCTGTTGTCCAGTCTTGCACTTTAAATGTCTGTATGAGCACTGTCTATGTCCATACTGTCTTATGTCCATGTATAAGTACTGTCTATGTCTATACTGTCTATGTCCTTACCTAGATTAGTCTATGTCTGCATGGGAAAGCAAGAAATGTAATTTCAAATTCTTTGTATGACCAGTGCATGTAAAGAAATTGACAATAAAACCTACTTGACTTGACTTGACTTGACTAAAATTAGCAATAAGGCCTCTAGCTACGCTAAGTCACCAGCACATCTGATCTGTATCAGAGACTCGGAAAGACAGAGGGGCCAATGACAGTTGCAGGTTCTAGTTTCACAAGGGGGAAGGGGTAAATTCCCCTATATGCAGACCTATAGTAGCCTAAATGTGAGATTGGATGTGTAATTTAGTCTGACCCAGATGAATAGTACATCCGAAGATTGTTGATGAGAACAGCCCGTTGTCTTTCAAACCGTGCCTGTGCCTAAAGGCCAGCGCTCTGACCAATTAGCGCTATCTTTCTCGTTGATGTGCTTTCCCAATGTTGCGAGCTTCGTCGTCGCTCCCTCAAAACCCTGCCCGCTTTGATTCAAACAAATCTCTGCGTTGTGATTGGTTTGCCAGATTCTTGGCAAGCCTGGCAGACCACTAAAACAATGCGAGGCCAGACCACTCGCAGCCAAAAAAATAGGCGTCCAGCCCAGCGGGTGGCGCTGGTTTACTAGGCTAGACCTATAGCAGGGGTGCTCAACTAGAAACTGAAAAGGTCCACTCCCCAAATTTCGTATGTTTCCAGGGTCCAAAAAAGTCGCTACGGACCGATGCAGAAAATAGCCTCACTCGCTGGCCGCACTGGCCTCTTGCTCACTCACTGAGTTGTCATAGTGATGATACTTTTATTTGTCATAAGACTGGCTTCGCAGAAATACACCTATAGATCGCATGGCAGTGAAATCTCATGTATAATTTATACATATTAAATACAGATGGATTTTGTCTTGGTCCGGATGATATTGCGTTTGGGTCCGCATCCGGACCTGGGTCCGCCAGTTGAGCACCCCTGACCTATAGGATATGTTCCATCGAAATGGATGAGATGAGACGCATGGATATTATATAAGACATCGGCCATGCTAAATTTCTGGGGTTGTTGAGGGTCTGGGCTTACTTGAATCTATGATCAAGCCAAGCCTAATGCATGTGTAACTTCTGTTTTCTGAATTCTGAGGAAAAACAAACTACCGTATTCATTTCAGATCAAGTGGACGAAATAATAATTTTCACTATTTTCACTACAATGGCCCTTGACATGTTTCTTGACTTCACTTTGGTTATTGTTATGTATAAGGCTACATGACGCAAACAACATGTTATTGAATGTTCAGGCAGCTAGTGTAAGTATGTGCATACATATTTTTCACTTGCGTATCGTTACATGTGTGGAAGAATACGCCCCAAAGTGGATTTGTACATTCTTCGGTAGCTGTATGTATATCAGCATGTAAATATTTCTGAAAATGTTTGTGTTGAGTTCTTTGTCTTATAGCCTAAATCTGAGGCAGTAGGTGAATGAACAGTAATGAAATGAAAATTGACAGTAATAATAAAAAAAAACAATTGAAATGAAAATTGACAATAATGAAAACAACACATGATATTGTTTGAAAAGTCATCAGGCAGATTGATATTGAGATTGATCATTGACTGATATCACCTGCAGTGCAGCAGTTCAGCATTGCTCAACCTGTGTGCTGCCCAGTCCATTTCTTTTCATCATAAGGGAAAAGCCCAATGGCCGCTTGTTCTCCACCTGTGTGTGTGCAGGGAGGCTAACTTGAGTGATTGAACTGCCACTGAAGTGAGTTTGTGCCTCTTGATGGATATTCTGTTAAATCGATCAACCTCTCCAGACACATGGCCAGAGGGCTTTGATGTATATAGTTTTCCTGTATAGATAGGCCTGCTGTATATCAATTCTTTTCCTATTTTATTTTGTTGTAGTGCAAGGATATGCTCAAAGATGAGAAAACATTTGGCTCTGCATTAGGGTGAGGTGTTATGTTTCCCAGGAGGATGCTTGTAGAAGTAAAGAAGACCCTGAACCCCTTAAGACACGGCATTATGAATTACATAGCTGTTACCAGAATGGCAATGACCAAGTCGTAATGTATTTCTAAAGGCCCCGTGCACTGTCATAGTAGTGTAGTACTATAGTAGTTAACTTTCGATGTCTATTACAGCGTGCTACAGGAGGTACGGCGTGCATTAAGGGGCTACTGGCAGCTTCACTAAGACAAAACATTAACCCTATCCAGACTATTTCCATTAGCATCAGACAGCTTTGTGAAGTCTGAAGCATAATCACTGATCTAAGTCTCATTATTGTTCCTTTTTCATATTTTTTGTTATTTCCATTAGCATCAGACATCTTTGTGAAGTCTGAAGCATATAATCATTAAAATTTAAGTGCATTACCTAAATTTGATGGAAAATACATTATGGCGAGATTTTGGGCATTATAATCAGATGATGTCATAATGACGTCATAATAACAGATAATGACACAGAAATGATGTCATTCATAGATGTCCATATGTATATCATCTCCCCAAAGTTTGGTGGTCATACCGTATTCCGTTCATGAGTTATGAGGTCAAAAGAGCCCCCCCCCCAGGCCCAGGAATGCCAAAAAAGTCCAATCTGAATAGGGTTAAACGTGCATCGCTAACACTCTTCTTTAAGAAAATATAGGCCAAATTACACTGTGTGTGTGCGCGTGCGTGCGTGTGTGTGTGCGTGTGTGCGTGCGTGCGTGAGTGCGTGCGCGTCTCGTATCCCAACGAGAAATTTAAATCTGCTAAATGAAGCTACTTAACAGTCGAATTGCCCATTTTGTATGACACAATAAAAAGAATTAGACTAACAGCACAACAACAGGGCTCCTGTGACTTCGGTGTAAGAAAGGTACATCCCAGTGGCCTCGTTCATCAGCGGTGTGAGACACAGATTAAGTCTCACGCACTGCCAGTGATCCACTTCTACTCTGCCGGTTTCCAGCAGGGCTGGACTGGCCATCTTGCATAGCGGGCATTTCCCGGTGGGTCACGCACTTTTGGCTGAAAGGCTCCCCTCTCATAATTTGCGGCGCAGAACTGAACCACCAGTGGGCCCCGCACCTTCGTGACCCCCATTTACAGAAATATATATATATATCAAAAAAAACATTTCTGAAAATAGGGGCCCACGAGGGTGCGGGGCCCACTGGTGGGTCAATTCTGCGCCGCTAATTATGAGGGGTGGGGCCCTTTCAGCCAAAAGTGCCCGGGCCCTATTTCTCCCCCAGTCCAGCCCTGGTTTCCACAGGAGCTCATCAGGACCCTCAGACCTGGCTGGAGATCACATGATCAATGGCCATGGCAACACAGGAAGACACAATGTAATCCGCAAGGGAAATGAAGGAGATAACATTTATCTTCTTTGTTTGTGACTGATGACGACATTTAGTGCACTTTTCAGTGTCATCATAGTCGTTTGGCAGAATGTACTTCATTCTCATGGGTTCAAAGAGTACTATTTGTGACTGAAAAAAAAAATCTTTTACATTTTTGAATAATTTGTGATGGGGCATTATTCAGTGTTCTTCCCACTTACTACCTCTATAATAGACATCATTAGTTCTAACCAAATGCTCTTATCTGGGATGAATGAATGAATGAATGAATGAATGAATGAATGAATGAATGAATGAATGTCTTTATTGTCATTGTACAGGTACAATGAAATTAGTAAAACTGCAGATGCTGTCTTGGAGTGGAACATTAGCAAACCTTCCTCTTAAAGGAAATGGTCAAAAAAGGTACTGTGACTATACTGCTCCTTGAAACTGGGCTGCCTATAGCCAAATTTGATCTTTTCATGAAAGTTTACGAAGTAATAAACTAATATTTTCTAGTATGGCCCAAGTACAGTCATTTTTTCAGCTAAAATGTGTATTTGTGTATATGTGTATGTCTTGAAATTCAAAATGGAGGACCATGAAGAAGATCCCCCTTTTCATGTATGAAAAGTGCAATTTTCCAGTCATAATGAATACTTAGAATTTGATGGTGTTGGTAAGTATTAATGGAAAAGGTAACATTAGTGAATGGGTAGCATGCATTCTGGAAATAAACAACTAAACATCTTACACAGTGTACCTTTAAAGACTCATACAGATATAATATTGAAAGCAAAAGTGAAAGCCCACCTCGGAAACTCCAGTTCCCATTGTCATTGTGACATATTGTCTTATTGTGACACAATACTCCACAGCACACTACACACAACAAAATTACATTTAGGTCTCCCCCTTGCAAGGGGGCAGCCCCCAATGGCACCCCAAGGGAGCAGTGTGGCGGGGCGGTACCATGCTCAGGGTACCTCAGTCATGGAGGAGGATGGGGGAGAGCACGAGTTAATTATCCCACAACCAACCTGGTGTGTTGGGAGTCGAATTGGCAACCTATGGGCTACAAGTCTGACCCTCTAACCTCTTACCCTGCCCTAGTACCCATACTGACTATAAGCAGCGTGGCTTTCAGAGGCCCGGTTTTTAGCTCATTTGGTATAATAACTGATCTTCCGCCCACACTGGAGGTGTGCGTGATGTAACTGGCTCTGGACTGTGCAGGATGACCTTGGTTACATAAGGTGATAATTAGTCCATAATGAAATAGTCTCATTTATTTCTACTTTTTCCTCAATTATATGAAAAACGTTCAGTGGCAAAAAAGTTTTAGACTGTTCAGAAAAGACAAGTGAGCTGATTACATCTCGACACAGTGCAACTCGGCTACCACTTTTTGTTTCACAATTGAGCTGTGTCGTGCCCAATCAAAAAGTGGTGGCCGAGCCGCGCTATGTCGAACAGTAGGCCTACCAGAAAACCTGCAGTGGAAAAGAGACTTTTATGAATGGCATTAGCATGTGGCCCATTTAACATACAGTAGCTATTGGAAAGTAATTAACCTATTCACATCTGACACATAGAGTCAGAAACAACACACAGCTGTGTGAATAAACAACTAACTACTCTTCCTGTTGCTGTTCATCAAGGTCCCAAAGGGTCATTTCGTACGGTAGATACTGCTCTCAGTACTAGGGGTGTAAATCACAGCCTTCATGACAATACCATACGGTATTGATTTCTTAAATCAGGGGCCTCATTTATCATCAGTTCGTAGAATGTCTTCTAAATTGTGTCTTAGGAGTGAAATTTAGAATGTTCGCAAGTACAGAAAAATCGGGATTTATCAAACGTGCGTTGGCTGCTCCTACGCACAAGTCTGCATGATAAATCCCACACCTTCCAAATCACTGTGCACGCGCGCATTCGGGGTAATTAGCATCCCGAAACGCCTCCAAGTAACCATATATGGTATTGAAATATATTCAAATGCCATGTTAATTCGAAGGCGCCACCCTGTTCGGACACACATGAACACACGCGGACACACGCGCCAGACGTAGCGCTGGCAGGAAGTGCGGAGATAGAACCATTTCTGTGGCAGAAGTGGAGGTGCTCTCGACAGGAGGAGGACCGTGTTTCAAAATAAGTAAAAGAAGGAGACACACATGAACGAAAACACTGTAAAATAGCACACTGTCATACTCCATTGTCATTCAAAGCAAACTGTAGGTTGCACGGTCAATATTATTTGCAATTTCCTGTTTCTTCCACTCGCACGCATGGTCTGAGGTGGACGTAGATTTAGGCACATTTCTACGTTGAAGTACATGTTCATAAATCCCACACTTTGCTCAGGAATGATCGCACACACGCTCTACGCACAGATTTGTGCCTAAGAACGCTTGATAAATGAGGCCCCAGGGATTCGATTTTTTTTCGATACTTAAGAATTCCCCACGATACGATGCGATTCGGTTCGATTCGATTTTTTCCAATTACTTTTCCACTACTATTGTGTTATGGAGCTAGTGCATTGCACAGGGGCCAGCGATTCGATTCTTTTCGATTCTTAAGAATGCCCCACGATACGATGCGACTCGATTAAATCGCCGGCTGATACTTCCGATACATCGATACATTTCGATTTTATTTACATCCCTACTCAGTACAGGTCTCCAGAGCCTGCTTTGAGGAGAACAAAGCTTTATGGCTTGTCAGAAGAGCACGACTTCTCTCGCTCCAACCATTCCCCACCAGTCAATCAATTTATTAGATGAGAGAAACTTCATGGCAGGCACGGTGGGCCAATGCTGATAGGGTGAGACTCGGGTCACTCTCACCAGCCATAAATGATACAAGAGAAAGGGCGGAGAGATGACGGGCGGAATGAAGATTAGCACCTCTGATAGAATACTCTGTTTGCATTTTCCCCCCGTGAGCTGTCCTCACAGGTTGGTTCATTCACCTTTTCTACCATAAGTGGCTGCTGTCCCTCTACATGTACGTGTACGTGTACACACGCTAGCCAATGATGATGTAGGCAGGGAGACATGAGCTGGGCTGGAGTTTTGCATGGTGGCTTGGGTTGCACATGGCAAAGAAAAATTTACAAAAAAAATCTGTTAAGTCAGTGCTTACGCCCACCAACCATGATGATTGTAACTTTGGCTAGAACATTGGCTAGAGCCTATGGTGAGAGCAACTGTAGCATTGGTTAACCTTAGTAGTATTAACATTCACTGTACAATAAATGTTTGTTTCACAGTTTTAGGCTGCTGCGTTTTCTCTCCAGCAGCGTGACAGGCCTACCCGGTATGTCAAGCGTTGTCGCTCCTTCGGTGGATGCAGTTCACACGCTTTTCTGTTGCGTTTGTTGTAGAGTTGCCCTCTGTGTGAACCTGCTGTGTGCTCTTGCATTTGCACGAGGTCTGAAGGGCCGACAGTTCGTCAGCTTGACTCAGTGGGTTTATACGCGGACACAGCACAGCGCTGCGCTGCCTCTCCCATGCCTGATGAGGCACTGCGCGCTGCCTCCTGGGACTCTCGTCTCCTTTGACTGACAGCTGGGAATTAGTAATGTGTAAACAACCGCCACAGCCATTTGCATAGCATACAATCAAGGTCCCATTCCTACTCAAAGACAAATTTATCCATCCCCCCACGAAGTTCTTTCCTGTTGCCTTGCGTTCCTTTTGCCCATCACACATTCTCTCTTCCATCGCGTCCTAAAGAATAATGCATTGTTCAGGGGCGCTGTAGCACACTGTGCTAACGTGCTGATACAGGGCCGTAACGAGACATTTTCAAATACAGAGGTCAAATACTGTGTGCTGTACTACATTCTGTACATTTATAATGCTTCAAACTCTTCAGTCAAACTCTTGAGTTCCGTTTCATTAATCACTGTCTTGAGGATGATGTAGGTGGCATATATAGACTGAATTAATCATTATCTGATTTTCATCATTGATAAATTTGGACATTTCTGGAAAAAAACAATACTGAGGACATGACCTCTGTATCCTCAATGGTAGTTATGGTCATGCGCTCATATCGTATACAGGCTTTTGGTTGGGCACCAGGGTGTGAATCCAGCCAGTGTCCAGTCCCAATCTTATCCCATCTCTCTTTCATCCAACTCATCTCCTGTCTCCAGCTTCCTATTTCCATATCCACCTTAAAAAGACAAAAAAATCCTCAATTTTCTTAGTGCTATTCTGACAGGCTTTTATCTTTTGTTTGGTGGCTTGTTAATAGAAAATAAGTCCATAAAGAGTGATCTTAGTTGCTCATAAAAGCAATCATCAGAGAGTGGTAAACTGAAGCATAGTGTTGATTGTTCAAACATTTTAGCAATAATTGCATCCCTATTACAGTATTCGTGTACATGTAGGTGGGTAGATGACGTGACGTGTAAATTTTGCTGTCGCAGGCTCTTAAAATTAAGTAAATTCATGCTTTCAAAACTGTCAATGCTTTAAATGATTAAACTAATGTCGTTGTTGTGAAATAGTAATGTGTAATAAATACAGAGCTTAAATAAGTATACTTAATTTTGAGTCAAATGTCACATTTGTCCTATGGTGTGACTGAGGCAAGCCTGGTTCTCCATATTAAAACATTTTTAAATAAATAATCAAAGCTCAGTCATTTCTGCCCTACAATCTTAGAACGCAGTAACTCTGAAAACGGCAAACTGAGAAAAAAGGCTTCAAAGTTTTCCATATGGCGCGACAACTGTGTTGTCGGTAAATTGGTGGTGACACTTCCTGGTAATGCTTGTTTAGGATAGAAATTTAATGCACACAAAAAAACCCCAAAAAAACAACATTTATGTGTCTTTTTGCCACAAAAAAACAGAGTTACTGCGTTCTTGGCTGGTATTACTGCCACAAAATGGAGTTACTGCAGGAGTTACTGCGTTCTTAGCTTGTATTACTGTCTACTCCCAAACCAGTCCCATTGGAACGTGCAGCAGTAACTCGCCGATTTACTGCGTTTTTGTTTAACCTTTTTTGGGTCATTTTTGCACTTTCAAAATGAGTTTTCTCCAAAACGGGACGGTGTTGGACCACCATTTTTGGACACAAGACAAATGAGGTAGTTTAGAACCGATTTCCGATATAAAAAAAAAATCGACCATTTTGAGTTACTGCGTTCTAGTATTGCACGGCAGATTTGTCTAAACAACCGTGGCATGTTTTTCAAGGTGTCTATTTTAGCAAGTGGCAATACTTAATTTTTTCCCTGTTTTTCTGAGACCGTATGGACTTATGAAACTTTGTCGCAGAAAACAATGTCCTGTGGTGTGACATCATATTTTTGGTTAATTCTGTGGATAATTATCTATTGTTGAAGCTCCAGCGGTACATAAATTGTAACTTTAGACCCTTAAGAAGCCAATGGCACGGGTGGATTTTAGATTTTTCTCTCAGAGTTCTTCAGTCAACTAATTATGTTTTGCTACCACAAGATGTATTAGTTTTGTAGTCCTTTGGTGTGACAGCCATAAAATACATTTTGACAATAGTGTATATTTTTCATATTTTTTTCTTATGTAGATGTATGAAAATGCATCTTACTAAAGGTGAAATTGTATTTCAGTTGGCAACGACATGGCTTTAAATTAACTCAAAAGCTCAAAAGTCCTATGGTGTGATGGTAAAAGTCCTATGGTGTGACACTTTGGAGCAGCGGCGTGGATCAGGGGGGGAAAACCCCGACTCATTCTCAGGGCCCAGCCCACCTGGGGGGCCCACCGGGGGGCCCCTATGGAAAATGTTCTTCTTGTTTTGCTTTTTTAAACATTATTTTTACAATAATGTCAATACATGTTGGTAATTTATGTAATTCAAATGTTCTCTGGAAATACATCTGTTAAATTGGATATCCTAGCCTGCAAATAGGCTACAATATATATCAAACACCCCCATAATCAGTACGCATTGGTTTAGTCCGCCCTCTCGCGGACTTTTGATTGCACAATATGCGTAATCAACACTCACTCACTTCATTATCATAAAACGCAGCAGCCGGTTAGCAATGAAATATGTCTAAAACACCAGGCTTTCTCAAAAAGAATAGAAAGGCAAGAGAGACAGGGGAAACCAGATGAAGCAAC
This sequence comes from Engraulis encrasicolus, assembly GCF_034702125.1. Classification (NCBI taxonomy): domain Eukaryota; kingdom Metazoa; phylum Chordata; class Actinopteri; order Clupeiformes; family Engraulidae; genus Engraulis; species Engraulis encrasicolus. The sequence continues at coordinate 13,171,525 of NC_085869.1, forward strand.
TGCTGCTGATTTCTTGCAAGAAAGGTGAGCCCAAATGTCAAAATTACCGCCTACAGTAGGCTAACTGGTTATCTCATTCCCATTCCGTGTGGCCTACTGTGATAGCCGGAGTCAGATTAAAAAAAAATATAGGCCTAACATTTTTTGGCTATAATTGTGATAGTCTATTGAACCCATATTTGTCTTTGATATATTCATAACAAGTCACAAAACCAACATAGGGTCGATGTTGGTTCAAATATCCAAATAGCAAAGCTAATTTGTAAAATGAATCAAGATAGCCTATGTCACAAACGTGAAGATGCCCCCTGTCACAGCAGATGCAAATTGTGCGAACTTGAGAGAAGGTGAGCCTATTTTAGCTAGCCTAATATCCTAATGTTGAGGAAAAGCAGTTTCTCAATCGGGTGCATCACATTTGCAGATTGATTATGTCCTCGTAACGATATTTATCAACGTCACGTTCATCAGTTGCCAATGTCAAGGTGGCGGTGCGAGCTGTCAGTCCTGAACCGTCATTCTGCTTTCATTTTGCGGTCTCAACACTCTCAATAGGAAATCTCTGGTTACTTTCCCTGGCCATCTGACAACGTCCGTTGTAGCTGAAGTGTGGTAAATTAATGACAAGATTTTGACGGGGCACCAGTCTGCGTTTTGAATGCTGCTGACGCCATTCTAATCTGCGCAAAGCGCAATACAAAAGATAGGCAGAGTAGCCTACCTACCTCCGTGCTGAGCAGGTAGCCTATCTGCATTGAGTGCTCATGACAATTACCCTATTTAAGGTAGGCTACTGTGAAATAGTTACTATCCAATTTAAATCTGAAACTATAGCCTATGCAGTAGCCTAATAAATAATGATGTGACTAGGTTCGGGGTGCCCTGACTTTAAAAGGTTGAGAATAACGGCATCAAATCTAAACAGCGATACTTTTGTTCCAGCCTATTTTAAGCGACATTCCATAGTAAGCTTCTGCCAGTAAATCACAGCTGATTCTCTATTCCTTGCTCTCCCAAAAAACAACTAACGGACAAATGACGTGCGGGTGCGTGCAACGGGCCAGTGCAAGTGAATGAATGTGTGCGCGAGCGCGTGTGTTTCTGTTCAGTGATGCATATTGAAGAAAGTTCAGTTCTATATCAATGTCTCATGTCTCCTTAGTGCACGAAATATTAGGCTAAATGCATTGTGAAGAGAGATTTACCAGTCTCTCTCCTCCCCCTCACACCATAGTGATGAAGTGATTAAAAGTCATCTCTATGAATATGATAGCAGACTTTTCACAACTGGTGATGTGAAAAATAAGGACATTATGTCTGTTCTGCATAGGCTATCATATGATTGAAAATGAGGATGATTCAAGTGAAGGGGAGGAAAGCATAGGCCTAGAGGGGTTTTCTGAGGAAGGCAAGGAGGATGACAATATCAGTCGCGCGTTCGCGCGCGGGGGGGGGGGCAGGGTTGTGAGTAGGGGGGCCCATGAAAGAAGTTGTTCCTAGGGCCCCAAATTTGGTGCTACGCCCCTGCTTTGGAGTATCACACCAAAGGACAAACAGGTCACACCAAAGGGCTAGATATTTGAGAAATAGCTTTTAAAACAACTGGTAGTACATTTTGTTGTTGTTGTTGTTTGACTAGATAAATATTGTGTATTCAAATTACTTATTCCTTTATTGGCCTTTGGAATGTATACTTTGATGCATTGTTGATGAATATTTGCTGTTGATTTTAGATACTGTCAAATTATATAAAATGTCATTAATGGTGCTTTGAAACCATAAAATATAACGGTAACAGTGAAGGAAAGATCAGTGAGAGAGTATATAGAGGAGTATAGATGAATAAAGTATGCTATGGAGAGCTCAATATACAGCATAAATGTGCTGTCCAGCTTGAGATACCAAACAGGCACTGGCTACTACACACGACAGGTTCAATGGTGTGACAGTCATAGCATACCTACAAAAGTGTGATGGTCATGCCAAGGTCACACTTCAGTATGAGTCTTATGAGCTCTGCAGGTTACATTTAATGACCGCATGGCTGTCATTAAGAGTTACGATAGGCTGATAATTGACGATTCAAAGACTTATAAGTGTAAAGTGTAGGTCCATATTGACTACAACATTATATTATGATCAAAAGACAAAATAATCATGTTGATATATTTGTTTCTGGCTCAGTTTTGCATTTCTGTCCTTTAGCGTGACATGAATGTCCTACGGTGTGACGTTTTAAACGCTCAAATATTTGTTTGAGCTAAACAATATGTTTGGTAAACACTGAATATTGCATTAGGGAAGAACAAATTATCGTCCCTGAAAAGTTAGTATAAATTCGGACAATTTTGAACATTTAAAAGAAAGATATCCCTATTTTTCCTCGAAGGTTTCTAATAATCTCACATCTAATGGGAAAAAAATACTTAAATGGTAATTTCTCATTAAATTAAGACTTTAAAAAATTGCAATAAATATGAAGAGTGTAACAATGTTCATAAAACTCCATCAAGCCATTTCTACATTACTTAATATATTTATTTCTTAACGTCACACCAAAGGACATATTTTCAGCAAATTGCTTTATCAACGTAAATAAATAATCAATGAATAGACCAACATTGTGACCACTTGGATTTTTTGAAAGATTAATTGCTGCACTACGTAGACATATACTTTTTTCCCTCATAAACAATGTTTTGTGAAAAAAAATGTTTTTTGCTGCCTATCCGTCATCTACCCATGTAGGTATGTATGGTGCATGTATGCTTGGTCATCTAATGTGCAAATTGTTTTCTTTACAACCAAATTGTTTTTACGTAAATGTCACAAAAGTACCATATGGTCAGGCCAATTATTGTAATCATTCTTTCTAAAAAATAATGTTTGCATTTCTGATATTCATGCTCCAGATTATTCATTTTCCCCTAACCAGAAAGAGCTATGAAAATGAAAAAGACTGGATTTATGACAGATTTGCCATGGATGAGTGCCATTACACCAAGAGAGTAGCTTTATCGTCCCATTATCTTTGCTATGATAATGAGGAACAAAACTATTTTTCACTGGCGCCATGACATTAATGCCTAAATGAGCATTAATTAACATGGGCAGTTATGCATATCCGCCCCGATCATGGCATGCATGTATTAACAAAGACACTGTGAATACTTGAATATGAAAGGAAATGTGTGTGAAGAAGATATGTGTGTGTCAGGAATGGTGTGTGTGTGTGTGTGTGTGTGTGTGTGTGTGTGTGTGTGTGTGTGTGTGTGTGTGTGTGTGTGTGCGTGTGCGTGTGCGTGTGCGTGCGCGTGCGCGTGCGCGTGCGTGTGCGTGTGCGTGTGTGTGTGTGCGTGTGTGTGTGTGTGTGTGTGTGTGTGTGTGTGTGTGTGTGTGTGTGTGTGTGTGTGTGTGTGTGTGTGTGTGTGTGTGTGTGTGTGTGTGTGTGTGTCTGTGTGTGTGTGTGTGTGTGTGTGTGTGTGTGCGTGCATGCTAAGGTGCGTGCTAAGGTGCCTGCGTGTTTGTGAAGAAATATGTGTGGCAAGAATTTATTGAAAAAGAAAATGCAATTATTTTTTATCAATTACTTTATTTTTCATATTAATATATTTCTTATTTATCTCTGTCTATCTATTCGCTCTGCATAGTCCTGCCAGAGCCAATGGAATAATAGCCCAGTTCTTTTTGAGTGCTAGTATAAAGGAGAGGGAGGTACTGTATGTGGGAATGTCTAGGATCTCTAAGTGCCAGTTCTTGAATAGATTCAGCTATATTTGGGCCAATGCCCCTTTCTTACAGTGGGTCAGTCGTGTTTTCCTGATCTAGGTCAGTTCCACACTAGATACAGTATGTCTTTTTTAAAGGATTAAAAAAAAATCCTAAATGTTTCAGATCTTTTTGTTTCAAGATGTGTTAGATCAGCTGGGCCAGATGTATTTGTTTCTTTAACCCATTTTAGCCTAAGCCCTAACTTTCCCACATTTTTAATAAAACAGCTCAAATCTCAAGAACCTGAATGCAGCGTATATGTCGCTCCAGGACACAATGGGTTAATTTACAAAATGTATGCAGTAGAATAATAATAATAATAGAAGTGAATAATAGTACTAATCGCAATGCAATTAGTTACTGTACTATATGTACCGGCTTTCAAAGTGAAACACCCTTATTTAAATGTAAAGATATAAGTAGCTTATCCCTCTCAAGTGTACGAAGCGTCTTACACTACACTTCCTATGCCTCCGAAGTGCATGAAGCCTATAGGGCCTACACACTACACTTCTCAGACGACTATAAGGATCCTCACCTCGGCCATCTCACTTTCAATGCTATACTTGTGTCTTTTGTCATCGTTACATGATTTTATTAAATGCTAAAAACTATTCAATATTTTATTCAGCACAGGCACATCAGATTTGTATGAGCTAATGGACTGATAATGGGTGTCTGAGGAGGACCTTTGGGACACATCCTCTGCTGAGGTGGATGACATAGGAGAGATGGAGAGGCAGAGGCGGATCTTCCATTAGACAAACCTAGGCATTTGCCTATAGGGCCCCCACCAAATCTACTCTCCATAGGAGCCCCCTGCTGTCAAGCCAGTTGCGGTAAACACACAAAAAGTTAGTAAATGTATATAAAGTAAATGTATATGAGAAAAACACTAAAATAGCACCAAAATGCAAGATTTCACGTCTATATAATGTTTTTTCAACCACACCTGCTGTACATTGGACTAGTGCATAATTTGATGACGCAGACATGTACGCAAGTTAAGGGCCCCATGTAAATATTTCGCCTAGGGCCCCAAAATAGATCCGCCCCTGCGGAGAGGGCAACAGGAAGAGGTCTTTCCAGATGATTTCTATGAATAGCTTAACTCAGTGGTTCCCAAACTGGGGGTCGCTGGGATCCCTAGGGGGTCGCGGAGGTATTGTAAGGGGGTCACGGACAAAAGGGACATTGTATATATATAAAAAAAATCCACAGGTTAACAGCTAACAAGTTAACATAATTCCATAATTTGGTCAGTAGCAGTATTTACTCACTTGTACGGTTAATAGGCTAGATGTATTTGCTGTCCTGTGGATTTCTAGCAATATTAGCGGACAAGCTAAGGAGGGGAGGGGGAGGGGGGGTCGTGAAAATAGTCTTAAGTCCGAAAAAGGGGTCCTCACTGAAAAGGTTTGGGAACCACTGGCTTAACTGAATGCATTATTCACACGACATCCATCAGTATGTCATGGTATGTTTTGGGGGGGATTTCACCCTTGTGTTTTAATGCCAGGTTATAAACTTTGTAGCTCCTCACCTCCCTGCCAGGTGTCAAAATTGGCTACATGAAATATTGATCAATCATATTGTCAAGGTGTGTAAATTATTCTGTCCATGCCAACAGCTGGTACAAACGAAGGATGACACTGTGTCTATATAGTGCCATCATCAATGACTACCTACTCCACACATTGTGCATTTTTGTGGTGTTAATATAACACTCTGAGCGTTGGGCTCACATTATGACTGTTAAATTCTACTCTCAAAGTGGTGCATTAACACTTAGTTCCATTGTTCTGCCAAGGGTACTGCAAACGGTGCAACAAACTCTGTCTTGAAACATGTCTTTCATGGAGGCATTTTTTAAATATGGTATTATTTCTGCCTTTTAGTGGATATGATATAGTGGAGAGCAGACTGCAAGGTGAGTAAGAGAGAGAGATAAAAAAAAACATGAAAGCCCAGCTGGGAAACTCCAACTCCCATTGTCATTGTGACACAGCACTCCACAGCACACAAGTGAACACTGCACACAACGAAGTGGCATTTTATTAGCCTCGCAACGCCATCCTCTGTACTCCACCCAAAGATTTTGGCTCCGCACATGATTGACGGAGTCAACAGTCGGCTATTCGCCCAGGCTAGCATTTTATGCCTCAGGTTGAGATATTACCAGGTCTGGACTTGAACCTGGTCTCCATGAGCATGCAGTCTAAACATGGTCAGGTGCACTGACGGATACAGTGGCACGGCACCCATGGCTGGATTGGCCAAAAGGAATACAGGGCATTTGCCCAGTAGACTGTTGATGATTTTAGCCTGTACCTTCCCTCATTGCAGTGGTATCAGTCCTCATGCCACCACAGCTGACCTCTCAGTATCAGATTTAAATAGGGTGCGATTTGATTTGTAGGGGGGGATGGGGGGATTTTTTCCCCCTTCTGGTTTTGATATCGACTCTTTTTCTACAAGATTTAATCACAGTTTAATGTAATTCCACTGATACTGCTTAAAAATGTGAAACATATCCCCCCTTCTGGTTTTCTGACAAATCGCACCCTGGATTTAAAAATTAATTTTGGCTGTCGTGGTGTTGTAATAGATTACTAAAACTGTTGTCACAGGCTTCATCGTCTCTTTCAATGCAAGGCGGACCAGGGGTAGATTTCTCAAAGGCGAAGTAGCTAGTCGGTTAGCAACTTTGCAGAGTAGATACTATAAAAGTTGCTAACTCCTGTGTCTCGAACGTTAGCACACAAAGTAACTACTGCTTGGAGTAATGTGCACTCTGAAGTAGTGGTGACTTTGAAAGTGAGGCGCCTCCTATCCGTATCTCGACAGTGAAGTTGAAGTACAGCTTGAGTAGATCCATTGAGTCCAGACATCACCTCAGCCACCCCAAGTAACACACAGCGCTAGTCTACTTCAGAGTGTGACTCCACCCATTAGCTAAACTTGTAGTACATATTTGACCACAAATGTGTCAATATCTTTTAATCCTGTGGTGCAAAAGCGATGAAAATCAATCGACATGCACACAAAGTGATGATACAGCTGCGAGAGTGTTCAGAACACAAATTCACGTCATGTCATTTGTTCGTGAAAAAAAAATGTCATATCCTTGGAATCTGATGAATCCCACACTTATAATATACTTTTAGCTGTATACCGATTGAATTGCGTCTCATTTCGATGTGTAATTTGTGAAATATTTAGATAAGAAAGTATTGGTTACTCCCGGAAATGCACTGGCTTACGTGTCAAGTACTTAAAATTTTTTGGCACGAATTTCATTTCATAGCCTAGGGGTATTTACGCTTGCCTATCAATGGGAAGACGCGAGCCACGCGGGTTCGAAACCAGTGTGCAGCATGTTGACAACAACTCGTGAAATCGTGTTTTGGACCCTACAGTGTAACACATTTTCCCTTGGCTGCACGTGTGTGTTGGTAATGCACAACATAAATTATCTATTTCTGCCAGATATTTCCAAAATTGTGGCACTGCAACCATGTGGATTCGAACCAACGTGCCGTCTGTTTTCCCTGTGGGATACAAGCGTGAATAGCACTAGGCTATGTAATGAAATCCATGCAAATCATTCAGGGATATTACACTTTAACAGGTGATTTCCTGGGAGTAACCACAACTTTATTGTCCAAATATTTTACAAATTACACCTCGGAATGAAACGAAATCCAATCAGCATGCAGATAATACTGCATTATTGGTGCGGACGGTGTCTGATTGTAATGCCACGGCCGTGTTTTTTCACAAAGAAATTACAAGGTGTGTTGTGGAGGAAACAGCGGAGTCACGGTGTCGTGACATCCAATCAAATGTGCTGGTGGTGGGTTGTACACTATTGCTTTCTACTTCACGCACTGAATTTAGGAGGAAACAGCTGAATCATAACTCAGCAATCATGCTTATCTCTTGTTGCTTCTTTGGTCACGCACTGCAATGCCAAGAAAGTAAGTAGCGGTGTGGACTTAGGAAAGTAGCCGCACTACTTTTGGCTTACTGTGGGAATAGTAAGGTTTCGAGAAATGCACGGATTTCGCCTTGAAGTAAGTACATAACTACAAAGTACATCTGTAGTTCAAAGCTAACATTGCGGAAACTCACCCCAGTCTTGGCTGTAAATGCCCAGCCTGACTTTTTGTCTCCTCACAGATCTTTGATAGGCCATAATTATCTTTTTCACTTTCAAATCAATGTTTATATTTCTAGGGGGAAAATATTCCATATTATATTAAGTAAAACACTGTATCTACGTATGAGTACATTTCTCCAGTTTAATTGTGAACATCAGTTAGGAACACTGCCATTTTGAACCTTTTTGTGACCTAAGGGGGTCGGTCTGTGGACAAAATACTGGCTATCAGTGAGAAACATGGTTCTTTCAATGCACATGGGATGACATTAGTTCCTCATGTCCTGGTATGACTTGGTGCACCAATCTCATCATAGCACATTTTAAACTTTCATCAGACTGTCTAATTGCATTTCTTAGTAAATGAAGAACAGCTTTAAGTTTTAATTGAGGAAGATTCAGCAGCATCATTCTGTCAGCAAGGGTTGTAAGTAACAGACACACCAAGACCGTCCGGCACACTGTGAAATTTGTCATGAGGCCTGCCAATACATTTCATATTACAGAGGAGCTGAGCCCGGCTTTGATTTTTTGACAAATTTATTTTGCATCACATTTAATTTTCTATTCTATCAAAGTGTTATTTTTTTGTACTGCTTTTTTTTGCCGTGCGGTGAACTCCCTCCCTTATGGACTGATACAATGGGGTGAGGCAGAGGTCAGTGAGACAGGAGATCAAAGTGGCCGTCTCCCATGCATTCCAGCCGTGTGCACAGCCCCCAGCTTTCATCTCCTCGTACCGGCCGGCCTGCCTGGGAAGTTTGAGCAGCTTGCTGTCTGCGTGTCAGCACTATGACAGACTGACAGACACTCTTCTGTGGCCTTTTTTTTTTTTTTAAAGCATCTACCGTAAGTTAATAAGGGGGATGGTGCATGTTTATTATAATAGGCTATTATTATGCATGTTATATGTATCTATACTAATCAACTCTTTTCAAACAGCTAAATATATTTTAGTTTTAAAAATGTAGCCAACAGCAAAAGGGGTAGTTCCAGGCACTTCTGTTTTTTCATCAGGTGCATCAACGGGAGACAGAGAGGTAATCTTAACTGGACTATTCATGGACTCTATTTAAGATGGTTTATCCATCAAAACGTTATTCCCCATGTTGGGATTCACTTTACAATAAGGGTACATAATATCGGAATTATGATGGAAGTAATGTATGATTTCCAATATTCATATACCCTTATCGTAAAGTGTTACCCCATGTTGTGCACTTGATTAAAAAAGAAAATAATCTCATTTGCACTGCTCCGGTGTCTTCCCCCCAGTTAAAAATGTAGTAGTTTGATTATGAAGTGAAACACATCTGCGGGATCAAGCGGAACAAATCTGCTGTTATTGATCATGGTTGACAGCGAAGACAGTCAGATAAGATTGATGACGTGTAGTAATCACCTTATGAACAACACAATTAATTATATTTAAAACTTCGCAGTAGGTGACACCTGTCATAGCACTGCAGATTAGCGTGTGCCAACACCAATGAAGACAGAGCACCTTGCATATGGCGTTACGTTACGCGTATATCAAGTGACAAATGACAAATGGCTTCAAAGCACAGGTAGGCCAACGTGGCAGATTTGACAAGTTCACCTCCACTGCTTTCAGTTTTCTCTGCAAAACACCCGAGGTTCACACATCAAAACAATTCATGCATATCCAAACACTAAAAATATTTCCTCTAAGAAGTGCGGCAAATTAATGTCTTCTCCCCCGCAGAGAGAGAGAGAGAGAGAGAGAGAGAGAGAGAGAGAGAGAGAGAGAGAGAGAGAGAGAGAGAGAGAGAGAGAGAGAGAGTGTGTGTGGGGACTTGTCCAGAAATGACCTTGGGAGTGCACTTGTCAGAGGCTGTTAGTGTGCTGCCATGCAACCCCAGTCTGTGCAGGAACTTAAGAGGCAAAACCTCTGATGCTGCTGACAGCGTTGCAGAACAAACAAGGCCAAACTCGTCCAATTAAGATTACCCGGAAAACTGATCTGATATTCTCAGTTTTCAAGCTCAATAAGGTTGTTTTTTTTATCCTGCCAAAAAATGCAACCTATTTAGTTAATTTCGATCTGATCCATATGCACTCCCTGGAAAACTTTGCAGCAGTCCCACAGTCTGGTGGGTGTACAGTATGTCTTCTTTCCCTCCCTTTTGTTGGACAATTACATGTTTTAGATCAGTGTTTCTCAAACTTTTTCAGACCGAGGCCCACTTTGTCCCCCCCAAAAATGATCGGGGACCACCTGTCATCTGAATTGGCAGTTGATGGATGCTAATTTGACACTGCTAATTTTTATGCAGATCACTTACTTTTTATTCACATTATAAGCCTGTCTTATTGTGTTGAAAACATGAAAATGTTACAGATATAGCATACTGCTAGCTTATCTTGGAAAATTAGAAATCCCCTCGCGGACCACCTGAGCTCTGTCGCGGACCACTAGTGGTCCCCGGACCACACTTTGAGTATCACTGTTTTAGAACAATGTTAGATCTTCCAACTGCCTTTCCAAAGTGATCACAGTAAGCACTACTAGGCTATAGAGTTAGTTACTGTCAATTAAAGTAAGACAATAAAAGCACAATGAAACGCATATTTATTCAAGCGATAGTGAGTGTTAGCAGGGTTGTGGGTTGGTATACCCTTACTATGGCTGTTTTCCATTCCTTAAATGTCAATGATGGTATTTTACAGTTTTTTTTAATGCAGCATTGTACAAAGATATGTTAGTTCAATGTAGGTTTTTGCATCTTTGTTGCAATCGTTTTTGCAAGTCAGGTCAAAAGTCAAAAGAGCCTTCGTGGTGTGCGCTATACAGAAATCCAGTTGTTTTTTTTCCTCATACCAGCAGAGGGACCGCCACCTTAACCAGTGACATTTGAAGAGAGACAAGCGCTCTGACCTCAGCGACCTCAGAGCTTCACAGAGCTTGTTGCATAATTCTTTGTCACGCAAAGCAAAGGGCCTCATTTCTTATTTATTTCCCTCTCCTCCGAGTCCGCATCCAGGCAGTGAAGGCACTTCCACTCCCATCAGCTTGCAGTTTGTATGCAGCAACCAACCAGCCTCCTCCAGAGACAGACGTCTCAGTAGCCATGAGCAGGGCGGCTGACAGCTTTTGCTGGGCCCAGGGCAAAGTCCCTGAAAGGGCCCCCCATCCAATTCATACAATGTAATGAAAACCCATTTCTGGGCCCCCTCTCTCTCTGGGCATGGGACAACTGACCCCTTTGTCCCCCTCTTGTCAGCGGCCCTGGCCATGAGGGTAAGAAGTGCAGTCTCACCAGTCCCATATGCATGCTGCTCTCCTATCACTCCACCTGTTTCTCCCAACATGACCTATACTACTCTACAAAGGCAAAGTGCAGTAACTACAAGTACTAAGCCCACGTTGAAAACATTGAAATAAGAAAAATGCATTCAAAGCCTTGGTATTCGGTTGGATATTGTAGTTACTGAAAATGTGACATACTGTTGCAATATCACTAAAACAGGACACATTTGGACCATAAGGATTTGTCACAAGATAGCCTAAATGAGGTGTAATGTAGACCATTTTCAGTCTAAACCTCAGTCTAAATTTTGACAAAATATGTAGTAAGCAGTAGGGCAGTATAGTGTACATCAATGACTGTTGATTGTTTACACATCACTAAAATCTTAAAATGGCAAAGGAGCTGCATGGCTAGTGACTTAGCAACACTGTTTTTCACCATACACTGTCTGGCATGGCAGTTCAGTTCTAGCCTGGTTTTACTAGACCACATTAATTAGCCTACTTTGTAATTCATTTTCGGTCTTGATCCTCAATGTGCTGGAGCGCTTCGTTGGGAGGAGTGAGCTGAGCTCTGATTTGAAATGAGTGGACCAATAGCTGACAGTTGACGTTCATGACGTAGGCCTACTCTATATTATTATGCCTCTAAGTGTGTTTCCTTATTGCCCGGCCGTCTGGTGGACCCTGCCCAGGGAAGCATAATGAGACCATTTGTGAAAATGAATGGTCTGACCTGTCGGGCCAGTTAAGTTCAGCTCAGCTGTGGATGGGACGAGCAGTCAGCTCAAAGAGGATGGTGAGGAGGACAGCAGAAAAGATCATTGGATCATCTAGCCATCCAGGCACACAAATCACACTGTTCTAAGAGGGCCATCAACGTCATCTAATCAGCACACACACTGCTCTCCGTTTGGAAAGCGCTACCGCAGCATGTACTGCTGCCACACACATAGACTGCTAAACAGCTTAGAACTATCCTCATACAGTATCATCAGGCGCTCAGCACACTGAAGGATAATGCACACTGTTGTCCATGCTGCGCAAGCTACCCTGAAAAGCTACTCAGAACTTCCTTGTTGGAAGCGTAGCCTATGTGTTGATGCCTTCATACACTCCTTGTGTGTGTGTGCGTGTGTGTGTGTGCGTGCCTGCGTGCGTGCATGTGTGTGGGCGTGGGCGTGTGCATTCGTGGGTGTGTGTGTGCAAAGACGAAAAACTCTTTTACAAGTAATTGAATAAAATGGAAATAACGGTTACATGTAATTATCAGGTAGATGATTTTAAATGTGACTAAAATGATAACTAAAAAATGATATTTTGGCGTAGTAGACTTTGGGGAAAGTTATCATCCCTCACAACCCTCTGGAAGTGCCCGTGGAGAGTCACTTCAGTAGTTTTACTATAGAGGTGAAGAGGTCGTGGAGATTTGGTAGGATTGCCGATAAGACGACACACAGCGAGTCTCAGGGGCTAGACAGGCGATAAGGACCAGGTGATAGCAAACTGCCTCTCATACTGTATTTCCCAAATATAAAAAGCCACCCAGAGCTTCTGGGCATTAGGTCTGGGCAGGGGCCACTGACAGTTTTCACTGGGCCCAGGACAAAGACATCTGAAAGGGCCCCTATACCCAATACAGACAAGGTATGTACAAGGACCGATTCTGGTCCCCCTACAGTATCTCCCTGGGCCCGGGACAACATAGGCTACCCCTTTGTTCCCTCCTGTCGGTGGGCCTGGGTCTTGGCAATCACTGTGAAAGGAGTCAAACTGCAGTACAGCACTTGAAACTGGGAGCCATTCCCCAACTTGCAGTCTCTATTACGGAAGCTGACTCTTACTGGCATGATGACTGTACTCACTGAAAAAGAAGAGAAAAAGAAAAAGAAATATGTCAATGGAAGGGCAAGATATCTCTTTTTTCCCCTTTTCAATCCCGAATGTAACATCCTCTGCTGCGTCTGATTTTACATTCACTTCACATGCAGCTCACTAGCTCTGGGCTCCACTTCCTTGTTGAATTTGTCCTGAATGACTCATTTGTTTAATCGTTTGAAGAACAAGACACTTGTGAGTGATTTATCACTTCTATATGTCACTTCATGTAGCCTACTCAAACCTGATGTTTGTGTTCACAAAAAAGATCACCGCACAGTGTGTGAACATGAGGCATCTAAATGGGATCCTTATTGAACTATGTCAGATGCTCTCTCCTCACCTAATATTTTCAAGTTAACGTTATTTAAGCCTGAGGCACCTGCAAAAAATGCCCACTGAATGCCTTTTTGGAAAAAGGTGCCCTCAGCCTATGAAAACCTAAATATCTCATTCTCCAAAGCACATAAAACATGAAATATAGGCTATATATATATTTTTAAAATTTGTTTAAAAAAAAAAAAAAAAAAACATGAAAAGCTATCATATTTCATTAGAATGTGTTCACTATGATCATTCAGCTCTTACATACCCATATATTTAATTAAAAAAAAATACTTGAAGCTCAAAAGTCTGAATGCAGCACTCATGCAGCTCCAGGCACCTATAGGTCAATGCAGCGTTTAGGCAGCATCAGGCTGAAATGGGTTAAGTCCCTAATATACTGTACCTCATACGGTTTTATTTCACACGCCAGTTGATTTACAGGCCCAGAGATTCGCACACCACATGGAGCTTTGGCTCTAGAATGAGGGTAAGGACCCTGATTCATAATGTATAAACTCTGCATGAATAATATGAATAATCTACCAAAAAGAATACTTTTACACGGCAGCTTAACATCTTCTATAATTCACTTACAAGCAAAAATGGTAAGAGGCTAACACTAGGGAAATGACATATCAGTTGAGAATGTCACGCAATCACACACGATTTCTTACTGTCTCCTGCAGATGCTGTGGCCGTGCAGCGATATAATATAACAACTAGGTCCATATCCACATCAGCTGCTACTGTGTTTAGGCAAGTTTATTTTGTTCATTAGCCTATGTCTTGGGACAATCCTGGATAAATAATGGATACATAAAATCAATAAACAAATATTATCAACGGAATAGCAGCTATTAAAAGTCACTCTTTCTTTTTTTACTTGGCATTGCAATATTAGTCAGATTCTGGTGCTGCCTATTGTCAAATCTGATCTTTTCATGAATATTTACTGACTTGTAAATTAATATTTTAATCATTTAAGTCATAATGAATACTTAGAATTTGATAGTGGCAGTAAAAAAATTGTGAAAAGGTTAACATTTGTGAATGGGCAGCATGAATTCTGGGCAGAAATTACAAAGTGCCTTTACAGACCTTTAAATCTGTACTTCAGTTTCCCTTATAGTTTTGTTAAGACAAGACATGGCTGAGCTAATGCGGATGCCAATGCAATGTCATGTTCAGTGCTGAAATGAACACCCCCATTGACTGTTATATTAAGACCAACAGCTTTCTGTGAGGTACATATGTAGGAAAAGAAAATCTTGAATGAATACCCCAAGACCCTCTGTGTGTAATTATGGCTTCAATCAGACCAATTATGCAAGGTAATGATCCATGCTGTTACATTTGTCTCATAGCTGGCTCTGTCTCCATGAAGATTTTGTTGATATACAGTAGGCTATATAATATTTTAATATAATATTTTTTTTATTCTTAAACAGATGCTTACATGAAAGTTCTCCAGTTCACCCCCCTTCTGCTGAGGTTTCCTGATTAGTTTGAAGGTTATAAGCTTGTGATCACTGTCAGGCTTTGGCTATACCTCATGAGGAAAATCTCCAAGACTGGGCAATTTGCCTCTAATCCCCTGTTTCCACATATGAAAGAATCAAGACCAATCAATTTCAGATAAAACACTTGGGGTCATGGCCACGGCAGCACGGAGCGCGTGACCGGGCGATGAGAAATTTACTTTTCATTGAAGCACATTAATCAACTTATGATGGTAAGTAAGTACAACCATACAGTGCTGCTAAGGCACTCTGATGATTTTTGTGCAAAAGCAGCGTTCTCTGCCATACTGCAAGGAATGACTTAAGCGTTCCCAGCATATGAATTCACCCATATACTGTATGTTTAAACAAGAATTTAGACTGTACAGTACGTGAGTTTGGTGGTTTGTAGGGAGTATTTACTAAACAGCGTGTTTAACCCAAAGACATTTTCAATTTACACTTCATTAAGACAAGCAGATGATTCATTACTTCCAGTCCCTCACTGCTCTGAGCTGAGCCTGTGATGATTTGGCATTTAATGGGTGAGATTGCTTACATCTTTGTAATGATAAGCTGCACTTGTGATGCCCCATTTAGTTAACAACTAAACACAAAAAGAAAGAAGGAGGAGAAATTAGCTGTAATTTTGGTGCTTTAATGAAGCTTTTAATTAGACTTAAATGTTAATGAGTGCCACATATTGAGTTCAATCAATACTTGCATGCGTGCGTGCGTGTGTTTGTGCATGTGTGGGCGTGTGTGCGTGCGTTTGGTTTGTGTGTGTGCGTTTGGTTTGTGTGTGTGTGTGTGTGTGTGTGTGTGTGTGTGTGTGTGTGTGTGTGTGTGTGTGTGTGTGTGTGTGTGTGTGTGTGTGTGTGTGTGTGTGTGTGTGTGTGTGTGTGTGTGTGTGTGTGTGTGTGTGTGTGTGTGTGTGTGTGTGTGTGTGTGTGTGTGTGCGAAAGTGTTTGCTCAAATTAAACTAAAATAATCTGGTGGACAAAAGGGACTGTCTGAAAAAGAAAATGACTCTTCCCATCACACTTCAACGTAGTCTGTACAGTTACAGTGTCAGCAGAGAAAGACACAAAATATTAGCCAATGAAGACCTCAGTCCTCAGTCAGCCAAGGCCTTACATCACCAGTCTGGCCAGCACTGCTGTGCGTGACAGAGGCACAGGCATGGGGAAATGGGGTTGGCATAGACATGACTTTTACAAGAGAGAGAGAGAGAGAGAGAGAGAGAGAGAGAGAGAGAGAGAGAGAGATAGAGAGAGAGAGAGAGAGAGAGAGAGAGAGAGAGAGAGAGAGAGAGAGAGAGAGAGAGAGAGACAGACAGACAGACAGACAGACAGAGGGGGGAGGGGTGTAAGAGCAGATGAAACATGTGTTCCCCAAGAAAGACAGAGAGAGAGAGAAAGAAAGAGAAAGAGAAAGAGAAAGAGAGAGAGACACTGTGAAAGAGAGGGAGAGAGAGAGACAGGGAGAGACAGACAGAGAGACAGACAGACACAGAGAGACAGAGGGGGAGGGGTATATGTGCTTCCCAAGAAAGAGCGAGAGAGAGAGAGAGAGAGAGAGAGAGAGAGAGAGAGACAGAGAGACAGAGACAGAGACAGGGAGAGACAGAGGGGCAGGGCTGGCGCTAAGCATAGGCAGACAAGGCAATCGCCTAGGGTGCCAAATGTCTTAGGGGCACCCTATAGGAGAACAACAGAATTAGACCGTGAAATTCATCATTTATGTTTACATTGAGTATGATTATTTATGGACACTTACTGTAATATACAGTATGTGTATGTAGGTATTAGATCAGCTGTGCACGATCAGATGTATGGCACTATGATTACAGATACCAATTTTCTAAATGCACGAAAAGGAAAGAGGTTGTTCGCCTAGGGCACCAAGCTGACTAGAACCGGCCCTGCAGAGGGGGGAGGGGTGTAGGAGCAGTAGATGAACCATGTGTTTCCCAGGCAGGCAGGCAGGCAGGCAGGCAGCACTCTGTGTCTTCATGGCCAGTGCACAGCTGGCCCTGAGGGAGCACTTGGCACGCGAGCACAGCAGAGCAGACCCCCGTCCTCACACAACACCTAACACACTCCAGAGTCCCCCAACACACACGAGGTAAAGATCACAACAACACCAAACAGACACCACTAGCCCATCACACACGATGTAGCACGCGAGCAGAGCAGAGGAGAGCAGGGCTGCTCATAGCTTTTGCTGGGCCCAGGACAAAGTCATCTGAAAGGGCCCCCAACCCAATACATACAATGTAATGGGAACCCAATTCTGGGCCCCCTTATCGACCCTGGTGCCCGGGACAACATACCCGTTTGTCCCCCCTTCCTGTGTCCTCGCACAACATGCCACACTCGAGTCCAGAGTCCCCCAACACATATGAGGTAAAGATCAAAACAACCCCAAACAAACACTCTAGCCCATCACACACAATGTAGCACACAAACACAAGTCACTCACGCCATTGCCAAAGCCAAAGCCAAGCCCTGCTTTCTGTGGTTTGGGTTGCTCAGTGGCTTTTCAGTAGCCTACTCCTTAATGGCGGATATGGCTGAAAAATTGCTAAACTAAATCTGATACAGCGTTACATTTTAATGTGAATTTCATTTCACAACACAAACATTTTATATTTGATATCGCACAGTAATAACCCTATTGACCATAAAATAATAGTACACATTGTTCCTCATGCAGTGGGAGGAGTGAATGAGTTTGAACACCCTTTAGAATTATTTATTTTTCAGTGTACATTGGTCATTATGGATGTTATCATATAACAATGGCACGTTATCATATTTTTATTGCTCAAAAGATGTAAACATTCACAGGATGGCAAGGAATAAGTACGCTTAAGTACACTCTTACATTCAATAAGTGGTTGACCCTCTTTATATGCAATCATTTTTACCAGCTGTTTCCTAGTTGCAGATCCGATGGGCAAAACAATCGGTGTGAATCTTGTCCCGCTCCTCTTTATAAAAACGGCCCCACTTCAAGTCAAGTCAAGTCAAGTCGGCTTTATTGTCAATTTCTTTACATGCACTGGTCATACAAAGAATTGAAATTACATTTCTTACTTTCCCATGCAGACATAGACATACTTTAGGCACAGACATAGACAGCTAATATAGTAAATATTTTTTTCATGAGCATGTGTGTATTTGCATGTATTTGCAAATACTGGCCCTACGGAGGTTTGGTTGTCTTCATTGATCTATGGAGACAGGTTTTTGGGCCGGGATTTGATGGTCATTAATGACTTTTTCATGGGTGTTGACCGTCCCTCTACCTGGTCGTCAGATGCCCATGGGCAGCAGCAGGAGAGGTGGCAGAGGGCCCAGGATGTGATGGAGTGGTGGGCAGAATGGGCTTTGTCTACTGGCAGGCAGAGGCAGCTAGGCTTCCACACGTGTTGTGTGTATCCACTGTTGTGGTGCATGTCTTTATGTTTGTGATGTCTTGAAATGTGCTGGCCCTATACCGTGGCGTGGCTTAATGGTAGGGCTCTCATCTCATATGCTCATATTCGAATCTGGCGTGGGTCCTTTGCCGATCTCGCCCTGTCTCTCTCTCCCAAACATTTCCTGTCACTCTCTCATACTGTCCTGTCGATAATAACGTCTAAAAGACAAAGAAAAAAGAAAAAAAATATATTAAAAATGTTGATCCATGGAGGTAATTTTAGCTTATGTCTCCATATTATGCCAACCATAATATGAAGGCATTAGACTTTTCCCCCTCACCTGCTCTCCCTATGATATTATGCTTCCCTTATGCTGTCTGTCTACCTGCCTGGTCCATGTCTACCCGGCCCTCCCTTCCCTTGTCTTACTCTATTGTGTATAGGTAACGGGCAGTGGTGTAGTCTACGTAGAACGCGGGTATACGGAGTATACCCACTTCTAAATTTCAGGGATTTCAGTATACCCACTTAAAATTGATTGATCCATTATTTTGAATAGCACAAATATATACAGTATACCCACTTCAAAAAATGCTCAAATATACAGTATACCCACCATAAAGAAGTAGACTACACCACTGGTAACGGGTACAGGTGGGTTGGTAGGTGTTCTAGGCGCTGCTTTGTGGTGACTGCACCCTGTGTGGCGACAAATAAAGGCAATCTATCTATCTGCTGGCATTGGATCTCGCATATCACCACAACCATTATGCCTCCAGGAAGAGTCGGTGGAGTATGACAGGGTTATTATGTGTTTGAAGTCTGCTTAACAGAGGTTGTGTGTTGAGTTATGTATACAGGTGTAAAGCAAGCAAATTATATGTATGCACTACGACAGTATGTAACAGAATCTGGAAATTTGTAAGCATACCCTTTCATCGAACAACATACAAAAATCACTTTGACAGCAATGAACAGCAAGCGTACAACTTATATAGCTGCTTCAATTCATTGTTGACTCAAAATAATTAGTAATTACATGTATGTACCAGTAATGCAAACTACAAGCATAAAACAGAATAGTGAAATGCTGTTTCACTATAACCTCTGACCACCCCCAACTTGGTGACTTCCAACAGGTCAGAGGTCGAGCAGAGGAGTTGGTAGAGTGCTTTTAGTATCCTCAAAATCAACTGGTGTTCCGCTCAACAAAAAAGGAGGGAAAAAATCCTTGGTCCAGGAACAAAAAGTCCAAAACAATCTTTATTTGGTGGGCTAATACATTAAAATTCACTAACGCGCATCGGCCATACAGCCTTCGGCAGGGTGTGTCTCAAAGGTCAGAGTTTGAGGTTTGAGAGGTCACTCGGATGTGGTCTACTGTTGAATGGTTTATTTGCACTCATAAAACCATACAGCCCATCGCATCCATCAGATTAATGGGCCAGAGGATTGCTGGGAGGAGCCTCAATTAAAACTACTGTGGTGGAGCTTTGTGTTGTTTTAATGACATATTTGCATTTTCAAGGAGTGATTTAATTGCGCGTACGCAGAGAATGCAAAGCTCCATGCACGCATTATAGATAAGAGCAGGGCGAAGAAGACATACCATAAGGTCATACTTCACTGTCCTCTGAAAATGAGTCATAAGAGTTAGAGAGCCCTGAGAAAACACCAATCAATGTGCTGTTCAATCTACACTTGTTTCAAAAACTGTGCAACTGTACATCCTAACAGGGAGAAGGACCCCTCTGCCATACCTTTAGCAGCTTTATGCCAAAACAGCTCTATAGTGACAGCTTGCTGATTTGGACTACAGATCTTATGAAGCCTAATACATCTGTTATATGAAAAAAGTCAACTTGTATGATATTAATCATGTAATTCTCATTATTTAGCACAACTTATATATAGTATATACATAGTATAAACCCATTAGAAAGTCTAAACTAACACGGTGGGTTTTTTGTTGTGTTTAGATATGTCAGTACTAGTGCAGCATAACATGGAGGCCAGCACAGGGCTGGACTGGGACCAAAATACGGCCCTGGCATTTCATCCTCCTCACACAAACAATGCACTGGCTACTTTCATAGTAGACTTTATCCTGATTGCGGCCCTGCCGTGGCTTAATGGTAGGGCACTCGCTACGTGGCCGACCCGGGTTCGAATCCGGCCCGGGTCCTTTGCCGACCCTTCCCCGTCTCTGTCTCCCAACTCGCTTCCTGTCATTACTTCACTATACCATCGAAATAAAGGCAAAGAGCCCAACAAAAAAATGATATGTATATATATATATATATATATATATATATATATATAAAGACTTTATCCTGATTGGCTCAGTCTACTTGTCTATATTGGAGATGGACCAATGCGTCACCCGACCTAAATTGTAGGTCAGACTGTTGGGCTATTGGCCCACCGGGAAAGTGCCCTCTATGCCAGATTACCAGTCCAGCACTGGGCTAACAGCTTGTCAAGGTTGACTTAGAGCTGTCCATGCTGCTAACACCAGTAAAGCATGTTGAACAACTCACTGTAAGTGCTGTAGGATAAGACCTGTGTACGACCTTCATAGAATTGTCTTGCTGGGCTAAATTACATTACTTTGAATGTGTAGATAGTCTGACCTTTCGAGCGTATTTGTATTCTAGTGCGTTGTGAAGTTATCCATATTTCTTAAAAACACATAAGAGGATGACCACAGTAGAGATTCACCATAACATTTTATTCAATACATTGTGACAGTTGTGTGAACATGTGCTGATGAGACTATGAAATGATGCGGGACATTTAAAAAAAATCTGTATGGTGAGATATCAGTTATGATTTTGACAATTCTCAATGCAAGTCTTGCTGTGGGAGCAGTGCTAACTCATGGGATAATGGGGTGTCAGAGCATGACCGGACACAGGAAAGGGAAGTGCATTTCATCATCCCCAAGTGCCCTCTCCCTGACCCTCACGGGGGAATTAGAATGGCAAGGACTCAAAGGGGAAAATAGTTTCAGTTTCATTTGTAGTGTGGTCACAGTGAGTCTTGTTAGAGTTCATGGCCTAGGTAGGCTGAAACAAGATGGTGCTAAAAATGGATACAGCTTGTTCTAACCTTTGCATAAGAATTCAGAATCTTCATTTTGAGCAGTGAATCACAGTATAAATTTGAGAATATTTTTTAATTGAATGAGTAAGAATACAAAAATACAAGAATGTTTATTTGCTCCTAGACACACCGTAGGACATGCAGTGAAATTACAGTGGGTCATAGGCCTATACTGCGCATAGAAACAAGACTGCCAGATGTCA
The DNA here is from genome assembly GCF_034702125.1 of Engraulis encrasicolus. Lineage (NCBI taxonomy): Eukaryota > Metazoa > Chordata > Actinopteri > Clupeiformes > Engraulidae > Engraulis > Engraulis encrasicolus. The sequence continues at coordinate 13,193,168 of NC_085869.1, forward strand.
CAAAATGGGCATGTTTCAAACCCAAGCACACATAAATTAACCTCGCCATAATGGTTCATCTTGTGATATGACGCGATGTGAGATAGGCCTAGACTTAGAGATTTCTCAGCTTTTGGACGAGACACAACAGCAGCTCAGGGCCATTCACCTCACATTGCGTGGAGAAAATACTGTCCAGAAGCGAAATCACTTCTCACAGAAAATACTATAAGGGTAGTGCGATGCAACGTCATCACTGTTAGTCCTGTTGACAATGTGCCGAGCAGCTCAATAACTGTTAAATGAAAATCCTCTACTAACACAGTGTACCATCAGTCTGATTAATTATATGATGAATGAATCATAGCATAGTTGTGTTCTGTTTAACCATAGGTGAACATGGAATTATAGCATCACACATATGGAGTCATATGGATCAATACCACCACTGCCAGTGGCCACATAGAGCAAAATAAGGTATGGATTGTATTGAGTGTAGCACCTGTTAATCTAGTCTAACATGTCTCCTTCTCAGTCGGGTATGCAGTAAGAGTTTGACATATCAATGTGTACATGCAGGTGACAACATTGATTAAGGTAGCTGAAGTGTCCACGCACATGCTCTGTCCAAAGTCTTCTACATCATCCTGATATGTGTGAGACAAGGTGCCAGCCAGTTTTACCTTTACAGTACAGTCAGGTGGGCCTATACTGCACTTAATTCTATATATATTCAAGCACAATCATATGCAGTATTGGTCTAATGGCAATGTGCCAGGCATTTGGACAAAATGATGTCCTGAATTTCATAGTATGTGGTTTGTTAAGTGCTGTCTGTGCTCCTAAAATGTCAGGAGAGGGTCTTGACTCTTGTTCATGGCGTAAGTCACTGTAGCATGCAAAGCCTTACGCCACTTTTCTGTGTACGGATAGGAAGACCAATTGATGGAGACCCTCCACACAACTAATACGTTTTCTTCGACCCTAATAGTTCTTGGAAGCAAAATAAATGTTGGGTGGTTGAGGTTGAATGTACAATTTATGGACACAATCATTAAATTGAAATGGACATTTTTCTAGCATTGCACTCTGTGTACAGGTACAGTTTAAGCCATGCATATTTATGCCAGTGGTTCCCAAACTTTTTCTGCAAGGATCCCCTTTGGGACCAAAGAATATGTCCCTAACACCCCACCTCCCATTTTCCAAATGCAAAAACATGTTTTTGCGAAACTTTATTGTAAACCACAGGAAAGGTAAATTATTATCTGTTGAGGGGAATATTGGGTTACCAACAATGTATGGAAAGATTATAAATGATTATAAATATGGAAAGATTATATTATTTCCAACAAGAGGACAAAACACCCTGGACTTTGTTTATACTCCAAAACAAGGAGCATACAAGGCAAAGCCCATCCCCACCAAACATCGGCCTATCAGACCACCTAACGATTCTGCTACTGCCAGCCTACAGACAAAAGGTAAAAACTCACCAAACAGCTCTGAAGGATGTGAGAAAATGGCCAGAAGGAGCCGTGTCACGACTACAAGACTGCTTTGAAACCACAGATTGGGACATGTTCAAAACAGCTGCCACCCACAGCAACCACATTGACATTGAGGAGTACACAGACACCGTGACCTCCTACATCACAAAATGCATTGATGATGTTACAGAAATAAAACGCATCACCACCAGGGCCAACCAGAAGCCATGGTTCACAGGAGACGTTCACAGACTGCTGAGGGCCAGAGACAAAGCCTTCAGAGCAGGAGACGTAGCTGGCCTAAAAGCAGCAAGAGCAAACCTGTCCCAGGGCATCAGGAAAGCAAAAAAGGAATACTCGGACAAAATAACAACACACTTCAAAGACAGCAGAGATGCACAGAGCCTGTGGCAGGGCATACAGGCCATCACGGACTATAAGCCCGCACCACGAAGCTGTGACAACAACACCTCTCTGCTAAACGACCTGAACAGTTTTTTTGCCCGTTTTGAAGCACAAAATGACACTCATCCACAGAAACCTCCCCCTCCCCCCCATGATCAACCCTTGTACCTGTCCTCTGCCAGTGTGAAGAGGACGCTGGCCACCATCAACCCACGCAAAGCAGCTGGCCCAGACAACATACCTGGCCGAGTGTTGAAGGATTGTGCAGAAGAGCTGAAGGATGTCTTCACAGACATCTTTAACATCTCTCTGGAGCAAGCAGTCATCCCATCACTTTTCAAAGTTGCTACCATCATACCCGTGCCGAAGAAATCATCACCATCATGCTTCAATGACTACCGTCCTGTAGCACTGACGCCCATAATCATGAAGTGCTTCGAACGGCTAGTCCTGTCACACATCAAAGCCACCCTACCCCCCACCCTGGACCCTACCAGTTCGCATACCGAGCCAAGCGATCCACGGAGGATGCAATCTGCTCTGCCCTCCATCCAGCCCTCACCCACTTGGACAATAAAGACTCATATGTGAGAATGCTGTTCATTGACTTCAGCTCAGCATTCAATACCATAATACCACAACAACTCATCAGAAAACTGGACAAACTAGGTTTCAGCACCTCCCTCTGCAACTGGCTGCTGGGACTTCCTGATGCAGAGACCACAAGCAGTAACGGGTAGGGAATAACACCTCTCAAGCACCCTGACCCTGAGCACGGGGGCTCCGCAAGGTTGTGTTCTCAGCCCCCTGCTGTTCACGCTGCTGACACATGACTGCACAACGACCCACAGCACTAACCATCTAGTGAAGTTTGCGGATGATACAACACTGGTGGGCCTCATCACTAAGGGCGATGAGACCCACTACAGAGAAGAAGTAGACCTGCTGGCCAGATGGTGCAAAGACAACAACCTCCTGCTGAATGTCAACAAGACCAAGGAGATTGTTGTCAACTTTCAGAGGGTCCAAAAACAACTGCCACCACTGACCATCGACGGTGATGCTGTGGAGAGAGTGAGCAGCACCAAGTTCCTTGGAGTGCACATCAGCGACGACCTCTCTTGGACCACCAACACTACATCACTGGCGAAGAAGGCCCATCAGCGTCTCTACTTCTTGCGCAAACTAAAGAAGGCAAGTGCTACACCCTCCATCATGACAACATTCTACAGAGGAACCATAGAGAGCGTCGTGTCCAGCTGCATCACAGTGTGGGGAGGAAGCTGCACGGAGAAAAACAGGAAGACACTCCAGCGTGTTGTGAACACAGCGAAGAAGATCATTGGAGCTCCCCTCCCTGCAGGACATTTACACCGCACGCCTCACCCGAAAAGCACTGATGATCATCAAAGACACAAGCCACCCTGCACACAAACTGTTCAGCCTCCTGCCCTCTGGAAAGAGGTACAGGCGCCTCCGTTCCCGTACCACCAGGCTTACAAGCAGCACGATGCATCAAGCAATCAAGATACTGAACACTCAACCCACTCTCCCTTCACTGTCAGCCTCTAGCCAGCCAGGCCACTGACAACGCTCCCCCCCCCCTCATCCCCACCACCATATCTGCGACTGAACACTCCACCTGCACTACTACATCTGTGACTGAACTTTCAACCTGCACTAACTCAAAACATACACATGCACACACACACACACACACACACACACACACACANAGCACACACACACAACACACACACACACACACACACACACACACACACACACACACACACACACACACACAAGCACACTGCACTTTCTGCACTAAACCCAAACATACACACACTGACACACAACTCATTCTCACACACATACACACACACACACACACACACACACAATACACAGGTACACACACACAGAAGCACACCGCACTTTCTACCTGCACTAAACACACACACACACACACACACACACACACACACCACACACACACACACACACACACACACACACACACACACACACACACACACACACACACACACACACGCACACAAAACACATACAAACACACACACACACATACTGCTGCTGGTGTATTTAAATAAAAACCTTTTTTAATTATTTATTTCTTCAAATGCTACTATTACTATGTCAGAACGCTATAAAGGACTTTTAGGAAAAAGAACAACAAAATACCTCCTCTTAATGTATGTTCTCTACAAGTCTTCTGTTGTCCAGTCTTGCACTTTAAATGTCTGTATGAGCAATGTCTACGTCCATACTGTCTATGTCCATGTATGAGTACTGTCTATGTCTATACTGTCTATGTCCTTACCTAGATTAGTCTATGTCTGCATGGGAGAGCAAGAAACGCAATTTCAAATTCTTTGTATGACCAGTGCATGTAAAGAAATTGACAATAAACTTGACTTGACTTGACTTGACTTGAAAGGCATATATTCAAGGTTTTATGCAAATAGTCCTTTCTGTCCGCAACCCCCCGCTGCAGTATCTCTGCGACCCCCTTAGGGGTCCCGACTGTCAGTTTGGGAACCACTGGTTTAGATCTACGTTGGTCTCTCCACTCTCTGCATGGGGTATGCCTGATGACAGTGTTGATAGATTCTCCTGCAGGTGCGCCCTACCTGATGATTTAGCGCTAACCTTGATCAGGTTACGGAGGTTAATAGACCCTGCAGTACAAGCTGAGGAGCATTTAGCATTGATGACTAATGATTTAATTACGCTCACTGTGTAAGGTAAGGACCGATGCACATTCCTCTCCCCACACAGCACCATTTTCCATTGTTGATTTAACACTCAGTGAGTTGAATGTAACAGGCGTAGTGTTAGTCTTACTCTTTAAGTGCTGAATGAACCCAATAGAATTTAGTGTGCAGTTCAGTGGGAAAGGACAGTCCTGCACCCACCGTCAATGGTATAATAATTATTTATCCGCTTAGGTGAATTGCTATTCAAACGCCCCAACAGCCAAATTAATAGTTACTTGAAATCGAAAGGAATGAATCTGTTGAAATATTATCATCATCTCGTCATCAGTGTAAAATTGGGGACATTATAGGCCTACTGATTTTCAACAAGAGAGTAGCCTAAAGGTGTTTGAGTCATGTTAGTCTAGTGGCGTGTTTTTTAGAAGGCTTCTTGCACACCTCCTTTGTTGCACTGGGGACGATCCACAAGGTTACCAATGTTACAAAGAGAACCTCAAACATATTATTTGATGATATGATGAGGGACCACAATGGAAATAAGCCTTAGGGTTTTTCGTGTCATCCCTGACTATTTCTTTCTTTTAACATATGGTTCAGTTTACTTTCCCATCTTTTATATCAAGAATGGTCAAATAAATGCATTCATTCATTCATTTTAATTTACAGAGTTTAATTGTGAGGCTTCAGTCTACAGAGCATCATGAAGCATCTTCACTTTTTAAAGTAGTCTACTGGTGTTGCTATAGCTTTGGAATAACATACAGCAGCAATCTGAAACCAACCATCAGATTTGTCTATTTTGTGTTTAAAGACTATTTGTTTCATGCTTTAGTATAGCTTGCCAGTCTTAACGCCCAAAAAGCCTCTTAAAGCGATACGGTACCATTTTTTTTAAAGCTCATTTTACAACTTCCCTTGAGAAATGATTGAGTTATACCTTTCCTCTGTGCTTCCAGCATTGTCTGAGTCTGGCAGTCCAAATTGTACCTACAAGCTAGCAACAATTGAATCTTATACAGCTAGCTGCTGGTTGGACCCATAAGATTCAATGATAATGGCTAGCTTGTAACTAGGAGTGACATCGCCTGACTAAGAGAATGGTTGAAAGAATATTAAACATCATTTAACTTAAGATGATGTGTAAAATGAGCTTATAGAAATGGTACAGTAGAGTATAGAGTACTTTTATTAATCCTGAGGCAAATTAAGGTGTCTGACAGCTTACATATAGGCTACATAGATAGAAGACATAGACAAAGACCTAATACACATTATTAATACAAAGTATCGCCTTAACACCCAATATATTTTGACTAGGCCTACTTATAATGCATAACGCTTTTTCTTCTATACAAAGTCACTTGCTACTCGATAACTAAATGTTTTTTCTCCTGAACACCATGCTTGACTTAGGAGCTCCTACAAGTCCTTACCTGTGTTCTGGGGATCTTGTTTGTATTCAGAGGTTGTGAGGTGCATATGCTCTGCTGCAAATAACGCTCAAGGGTATAAGTAAAGAGTGGATCTCCCTTTAGTATATCAGCCTCCAAGGTTCACCTTATCATCCCCCAGTTGCCGCAAAAGACAAGTTATTTACGCGCCCACCCCAAGCCCTCAAGGCCCCCTCATTGTCTGTCAGCAAGACATAGCACTGTGGAGCTTTAATCGACCTGATAAACCCCTAACACCTGTCCTAACAAAATAAGGCAGCGATTTACGGTGGCATGGAAACAGGGGCGGAGCTATAGGGAGGGCGAGCAGGGCACTTGCCCCTGGGCCCAGGGCCCTCCCGTATTGGTGGTGGGGGCCCTATTGTGAGCTTGGCAAGCGGTATAAGGGGCCCTATAAGTGCCTTGCCCTGGGGCCCTGTGTGCAATTGTTCCGCCACTGCATGGAATAGAGATTGAATTTCAAATGAACAGTGGAGGTACTTAGAATGGAAGGCATGAAATGACAGCCCCCTGTCAGCTGGTCTCTGAAAGCCTGTGAACAATATATGCAGCAGGCACTACGGTACTGTCCTCCTCGACTGCTGCAACCCGTATGGACATGAAAGAAGAAGCCAGACGAGCATCACTGATATGTCTTCCATCCAACTCAGGGCCAGATGTGAGCGGGAAATAATATTAGCAACCAGAAAAAATCATATCAAGAAAAAATAATTGTAATACATCAGTGGTGATGATGATGATGGTGATTGTGATGAACAGGGCTCGCGTTGTAGGGGGATGGGGTGGATGCCATCCCCCCTACAATGATAATGGTCTAAAATTATCCCCCTCAATGAAAATGCTAAAAAAAAATCATCCCCCTCTAAAACAGGCATCCATTCTTCACATCATGTTGTGTTAAAATTGCACCTTTCGCAACTATATTTTCAAAAATTTCTTGGGGGAGAAACCACCGAACCCCCAATAATCACAATCCAATGACAATGATCATCTCCCCTGCTCTGATTTTACAACTCGACCACTGATGATGAATGCAAGAAGTGGAAGGAGCGGATGACAAACACAACTAATGAAAATAATTTCAGGGATTATAATAATGTAGGAAAGGGGAAAAATTGAATAGAACTTTTTACATATTAACTGTCGTGTACTCAAGGGCGCCGGAATGAGTTCTAAAGTGGAGGTGCGTTTTTTTTCTTGATTATTTATTTCTTAACAATGTTACTCCTGCTGCCTTCCTCTCATTTGTCTGCAGTAAAAGTTGAGGAAGCCTCATTTAGGCAGCCCTAAAGTGGTAATGCCTTTGCACCATTGCATCCCCCTTTCCGGCACCTATTTGTGCACTGTAATGTAATTTAAATCACTGCTGGGGACATCACAAGGCTTTAGAATGGATACTCCCAGTACATTCGACAAGCTGAAGTCAAAGAAGAATGCCAATCTAGCACTCTAGTGCCAGCATTGCGTTGCAAAGTCATGATCTTATGCTGATTGAGTGCTGATGACCAGATGTATTTCAACTTGTCATGTAATTAACACATGCACTCTCAAGGAACAGAGGGTAGTCATATGGAATCATCTTGATTCATACAAGGCTTGATTTTCACACCAGAACGGGAAAATAACACACCACAAGAGGTCTCTTTTCTTTCATATAAAAAAGGCAATCAACACTTCTCTGTTTGTGTGTGTGTGTGTGTGTGTGTGTGTGTGTGTGTGTGTGTGTGTGTGTGTGTGTGTGTGTGTGTGTGTGTGTGTGTGTGTGTGTGTGTGTGTGTGTGTGTGTGTGTGTGTGTGTGTGTGTGTGTAAATTGGGGTCTCAGAGTGCATTCCACTTGGAAGTAGACTAATCATCCCCATTTGAAAGAAAGATCTGAAAAGTGAGATGGGGCTTCAACTACAATATAATCAGTATACATGCTTATGTTTTCTGTTTAGAGTGCACACTCTGAGAATGAAAGACAGATTATCTTCCCTAAAAGATTATGATTGCACACATTTTCTTTGCTTATCTCTCAGTGGACAAAGGAATGATTGGAGAAGTCTTCAAGGGACACGTAGAGTCAATGGGCCAAGAAAACACAAAAGCACAGACCTACCGTAGGCTGTGGCGTTTATTGATGTAAGCAGCACTTCTGATTTCAACACTTGACAATGCAAGAACTAAAAAAGTTTTGCAAAGACCCGCAAGCTCCCAAAAAGCCAGAGTTCTTGGAGTTGTTTTTGCGTATAGTTCAATGTAAACTGGATAGGTCGACTACCACTTGCCTCCAAAATCCTGTTCATCAAATTTTCGCCAGTATCTTCCATTATTAGGAAAAGACAAGAGACGTGCAACTGCAATCACAAACACACACCTGCGCATTCACACAGGATTTTAATTATCACTGGATGTATGTGTTTCCCCGAGACACAGTTGATAAATTGCTCTGGATTCTGTAATTATTACTTCACAAATTACAGACATGGCGCATGAACCTACAGCAGGCCTTTTAGGTGATTAGAAGATTCCCCAGAGAGATGAACCCTAATACTAAAGGTTCCTTGGAGAACCTGTTTGGGTTTAACCTTGGACTTCTTCCAAAAAAAGTATGTCGTCCTTAGATCCCTCAAAGAGCTCTTCGCCTCCCCGACAGTGGCAAACAAGGTTATTGAAGAATTTGCTTCATTATTGATTAATTTGTCCAAGTCGACATTATAAAGTCCTATAATGTGCTCCTTTTCATTTTGAATATTTTGCTGTTGTGTTTCTGCTCGTTTATACTGCACAGGGCATTCAGGAATATTTCTAAGTATATGCAAATGGACTGAAAGGTCACCTCGCCATCTGTTATTTGTGCAACTTCGAAATAAATTACATTCTAAACGATGCCGACTGCTGTGGTTGTGTGTTTTCTCTGTAATGTTTGGTAATATCACCTACTGTGAACATATTGCTATATCTTGCACACAGGGATTTTACAGTTTCAACAACCAAAGAAAAATCAAAAGAAGCCTGTTGTATCAGTACTTTTAACCCTTTCTGTATTATGCATTCATAAAGCTTTATGATACATGTACATAAGTGCCTCCATCATATTCACAACTAGGGATGCATGATGTGAAACATTTTGGCCGATATTGATATTGCGGTTTAGGCCGATAACTGATATTAAACGATACCAATGTTTTTTTGTTTTTTTGTTTTTTTAAGAGATAACATTTAATACAGACTGACAATGATGCAAACTTGAATTTTTGAATGTCCTCTTATTTCCAAAAATTGTGATAAAATTAGATAAAAAATAGAGACAAACTAGAAGACAAACAATGAAAGTCACTGTCAAGTCCAATCTGTAACATATTAAAAAAAAACATTGGCATTAATATCGACCCAGTTTTACTCATTGGACCGATGTCCAATGTGTTGAGAAATGTCAAATATCAGCCGATACCGATGTTAAGGCCGATACATTGTGCATCCCTAATCACAACAACTGATTGAGCATTGTAATTGCGCCTTTACAAGATAATTGTAAGTGACACAGTGCATAGCTTTTTTTACATTTTGATGACCGTCACCAGGCGAAAAAGATCGAAGGTTTATGAGGCGTTACCACTTCCCTTTTTTAATATATAATGCACTCATATTCTGTGTCACTGTCAAACTGAAAATATGAATGAACGGAAAAAAGTACATCTGCATAAAATGAGTAAAATTCAATCTCCTTCAGCAGCAGCAGACTCAGAGAAAATACCACAGCATCTGTGAAGCGGTCCCATTTGATTCATTTCATGGCATGAAAACCTGCTTCATAAAGATTTAGTTGGCCCCACAGTGGGGGCATCATCTAATTAACTTGGCACGTCTCTGCCATTAACTCTGTTGTTGAGGCTGCGGTATTTAATTGTGTTTTGCTTTGAATGTTAAATGGATGCATCTGAGGAATTAGGGTTCAGAAACCAAGAAGTCAATAGCCTTGGAAATAATAACATGGCAAATATTATCTTTATGTCAATATTTGTAATCATTGACATTTTCACTGGAAAAGTCATCACATTGCATCAGATAGCCTACATCTTCAAAACTGGCTGCATGCAAAAGATTTATCTAACTTCTTTTTTTGTGATTCTCTGTTTTTATTTTAACTAATTCCCAAGCTGAGGATTCCCTAGCTGGGAAACAAAAGCATTACAAGTCAGTGATCAATACCCACCCACCCCACCCCAACCTTAGATACAAATTACATGACCCATAAGTGAAAAAAAAGAGTTAAAACTAACAATAGGGTAATTTCACGTGAAATCAGACACTTTGGGACCCGACCGACACGGATTTCAATTATACTTGGTGTGCCTTTTTAGTAGCAAGGTAGCACCTCAGAACTGCATTGGTTTGAATCTGACACTAATATTAAGGGAGAAACAGACTAGGAAAGGTTCACATGTGAGGGTAGGACACTATACATTCAGCCTTGATTATATCAGTGTTAGTCACAAAAAGCTGTCTGTGGTACAAATGACACAATCAGCTTGGAATACAACAACCCTCAGAATATGAATTATGATAAATTGAAAAATTAAAAATGTAATATCTAAAAAAACTCATATTTTAAAATGGCCAGTTCCTTGTCTTTAACGTATCTGCAATGCCATTAACAACACCTGAAATTCTGGTGTTTGGTTCTTTATTCATTTCAGAGATAATGTGACATAAAAGTTGAAATGAGTTGTAATGAAGTAGTAATCGAGTAGTGTCAGGGACAAGACTGGACAGGCCATCTGGCATAACGGTTATTTTCCCAGTAGGGCCTGCACCCTCGTCGGTCCCTATTCCAGGTACTCAAAAACTACGCAGCTTCTGCCCATTGTCAATGGACACAGTGGAAGCTAGACCATTTTCAGCATTCAGAGAAGGCAGGGTTGAAAGAATAAGCTCAGTAAAGGAATTTTCTAAATGTTCAAGGGTCAAAGGGTATGTTGTAGCTGTAAATGATGGCAACTAGTGGCTAGCATATGTTGAGGAATGTATGCCGAGCACTGGAGAGGTGAAAGTGAACTTCCTGCATCCATCTCCATCCTTCACATATTTCGATAGACATGCTGTCATATGATATTACTATGGTATTACCATATTATTACTAGGTGATTTGTATGATGTCATATTTTTGAGTCCCATTACCTCTGAAATTAATAAAGAACCAAACACCAGCATTTCAGGTGTTGTTCATGACATTGCCGGCTACGTTTGGACAAGGAACTGGCCATTTTAAAATATGAGTTTTTTAGATATTCAATTTTTATTTTTTCAATTTATCATCATTCATATTCTGAGGGTTGTTGTATTCCAGGCTGATTGTGTAATATGTAGAGCCAGAAAAGAGCTTTCAAACAACACCACAGACATCTTTTTGTGACTAACACTGACAGATATAATCAAGGCTGAATGTAGGCCTATAGTGTCCTACCCTCATTTGTAAACCTTCGCTAGTCTGTTTCTCCCTTAATATTCATGTCAGATTCAAACCAATGCAGTTCTGGCGTGCTACCTTGCTACTAAAAAGGCACGCCAAGTATGATTGAAATCCGGGTCGGTCGGGTCCCAAAGTGTCTGATTTCACATGAAATGACCCAATAGTCAAAGATGTTATTTACCTAATACCATACAGTAATGCCATACAAATATCACAATGTAGAAAGAAGAGGAAAAAAGGACAAAGCATGTGAGACATCTCATTGTGCGTGATTAGATTAAGCTCACTTCTGTTACAGCCTTTGTCTGTCTACATCATGAATTAACACGGTATGTTTCAATCTGTCAGCAATATAATCTTTCATGTAAAAATCTACCTCCATGAACCCAGAATGAAAATGTGTAGCATTCTTATATTATGCAGGGGAATAAAACTGTTTGATAAATCAAGCATAGTGCCTCCATTTATGGGCAAGGACATCAGCAATTCCACAATAAATCTTCAGATAGCATTAATTAGAGGAATGAGCATGCATTCGTTTTCCACTTCCCATATCGAAGATACAGTTGAGGCTGAAATGCTGTGCCTCTGCTGCCCAGGATATGGCTCAAGTAAAAAGCCATCAAAAGAGAGCTCAAACACAATACACGCGGTTTGCTGAGCTGACAGTTATGTTTATAGTATATGGTGTAGTGAGGCAACTGACATGCTGTTAGTTCTGTTCTGTATTTCAAGGTGTACAGAAAGCACACCAGATATGATGCTGGTTTTGCTGTGGTGGTGCTGGTGCTAATTTAACAAAACCTTCTCCTTGTCTATGTCTGTGTCAGTCTAGTGCAGTGATGGGAAAATGGATTTATTAGTCACGATCCAGTGCCACTTATTTCAAATGGCCTTGTTTTACCTGTCCAATTCAACCAGGTGATCATTCAATCAGCCAATCACCTGGCTGAATTGGGCAGGTAGAACCAGGTCATTAGGAATATGTTCTGATGAAATAGAGAAGCAAAGCAAAACATTGGGACACCAGTATGAATGTCATCTAACATCCTACCTCAGCTCATCCTTGGAAGAATTGTCTGCCTTTATTTCTACAGTATGTGTAGTCATAGCTGATGTCTGCATTATTTACGGTATATTTGTTGTGTGCGTGTGTGTGTGTGTGTGTGTGTGTGTGTGTGTGTGTGTGTGTGTGTGTGTGTGTGTGTGTGTGTGTGTGTGTGTGTGTGTGTGTGTGTGTGTGTGTGTGTGTGTGTGTGTGTGTACGTGCACGCGTGCGTGTGAGTGCATGCGTATGTGCATTTATGGTTTTCTTAAAATTGCACTTTTGGTGTCTGGTAACACAATTTCACGCCTCTATGTAATGCACATCACATGGTGAGTTGACAATAAAGGACCCTTTCACTTTTATTTTTCATTTCAAAGTTGTTGCACCTGGCATAAAACTGCTTCAAATGCTGCACTCACCCTTGAAAACGTTTTCAAGAGTGTTGAATCTAGCCAGTATCCATGGAACTGAAGAGGAACATCTGATCATGTGACTAACAATCTTCCACCTCCTCGCAGAAAAGCACTCTTCCAGACGACTGAGAAAAGGTGACAGGATGGACAGATACGACTTGGCTGGTCTTCAAATGATGTTCTGTTATCTTTTGGAAAGCCAAATTGTTCAAGCAAAACGAACGGTTGACGCTCGTCAAATTTTTATGTTTACTCCTTATTTTATCCTAAAACAATTTGCCGGTGAAAATAGGACAGGAAACGCTGTCCTGTCCCAGTACTTTTCTGTCTACACTCAAAAATGTTCTATCCTACTAAAGGCAAAAAGACGAAAAAAGATGAAAGATGATAAATTTTTAAAAATCTGAATGTTAAGATTAGTAAGATGGTGTGTAAGTAATGTACTACAAGCAATGTACACAATACATACATGTCATGACATGTCATGACAATAGAACAATTGTTTACGTAAGTAACTGTTAGCGATGGAAAAATGTAATATTAATCTAGGGTGCTTTCCATCCAGCTGCACGTTTAACATACAAAATGTATTTAGCTGGCTACAGCCATGCACGCACATGCACATACCCTCACCACACAGACATGCACACACTCACACACACGCGCACACACACACACACACACACACACACACACACACACACACACACACACACACACACACACACACACACACACACACACACACACACACAAACAGACATGCACACACACACACACACACACACACACACACACACACACACACACACACACACACACACACACACACACACACACGCAAACGGTGCAAATCCATCCAGACTGTAATGACCTTTACACAGAGGAAGGGGTGTACAGTACAGTAAGGCTGGACTATCTGGAGCTCTATTGTGTGACTGGGAGATTATGTGGGGGCAGGACTACTATAGTACAGCCAAGTAGATCTGAAGGAAAGAAAAGAAAAGAAAAGAGCATCTCCACTCCACCCCTTGCCCACACACACGGCTACATGTCAGGCCTAGATTGTGTTTTGATGTTTCCACAGACCTGCGATTGAGCCCCACTCTGCACAGCCACAACAGACATTTGTCAATTCATATGCATCAGGGCATTCTCTAGCCCACTGCTGTCACTCCCCTTTCTTGCTGGGCCTTAACCCAGGCACGCGAGGCTGTGCAGCAGCATCAATACAGTATGAGGTTCTATGAAGAGCCGCCGAGAGCCGAGTCCAAGCGACTGCCTGCCGAGAGCAATGTCACATGTAATTACCATTATTTATAAAACTCACTCAGGGCTCGCGGGCCTTGCTGTTTCGCTGTTCGCTGCTCCCCCGCTCTGCCCAGACACATAAGTAAATATTTGCACGCGATCCTGAACTGTTGAGTGTTTCCATGGTGGCGAGTGCTTCCATTACATGAAATATTCAGCGCACATAGGCGACTCCCAGGAGGCAGAGTGCAGGATTTTTACTGCGATTTGATTATAAGCGATGATTTTTTCATGAGCTGTGACAGTCTCCTTGAATTACAGTCAAGGAGTGCTCTCCTTTTGTGATAGTCACGAAAGCCTGCAAGCTAGAGGATGGTGGTGGTGATGGGGTAGGGGGAGGGGGTGATCTCGTTTCCCATTGGCTGAGCTCTAGGCTGTGCATGGCTTCCCTCGATCGCTCGCCAGATACTGGAGGATAGAGAGAGAAAGCCCTCCAATGTTAACAGATGCAAAGGATGACATCAACCCCATCAGGCCCAGAGCAAAATCCATTAATACCTGAAAAAGTACTTTGAAATAAGTAGCTGGGCCTATTGCTGTCAAGTGAGGTAACTTGGGTTTAGTGTGCTGTACTGTAGGTTAAATGCATCGTGTGGGCTATAAAAAATTATGTCACAGTCAGAATGGTTGTAGGCAACTTGCGCTAATTAATGATGTTAGATTTTTTTTGCCAATCATTTTCACTTGTTACAATACAATGTCAACTTTTCCCACCCCGCTGGCACATTTACAATAACACTGTCTGCAATAATGCACTTCAGCCAGGGCCACTGACAGCTTTGGCCAGGCCCAGGGCAAAGTCATCTGAAAGGGCCCCCCATACAATTTAATGAGGACCCAATTGGCCCCCTCTCTCCCTGGGCACGGGACAACTGTCCCCTTTGTCCCCTCCCCGTCTTGTTATTTTGTTCGTAAACCGGTGTTACGTCCGTCATCAAACTTTTCTGCTGATTCACTGGCTAACTTGCTAGCTTGCTAACTGACCACTGACTAGCTTGTTAACCTCGACCTTGACTTGGCGTCTTCGTCCTAATTCAGACGGGCTAAGGAGGCCCCATGCCCTTGCCCTAATTCTTGTGGATTTGTCTGCAACTTGTTCCTCGGTTACAAGCACACCTTCGAGGGCTGCTGGGGAGAGCTGTGTCCGGACTGTAGCTTGCTAGCACAAGATGGTGGCATCTTCCCTTCATGGACTACATGGTAACACTGCAATCCCAAAACTGCTGTGCAGAAGACGAATAGGATACCTTGTAGGCGGAAGGATTGGACTGGGCTGACGTGCCCCAATTTCCACGACTGGCACGCAGACACCAGAATAACATGCGGCCAAGGGCTGCTGGGCACGATACCGCCTCTGTCACCTCGGAATCCCCCCATGGCGATGACACCCCCGGGGAAGAAGAAGTGGGTATCCAGTATCACCCCTCAACACCTCCACATGAGCCTACCACCACTCCGGAGGTGATGCCCTCCGTTACAGCGATGTTGCACAGCAAGTGCGAAAGGGCGGCAGCACGACTGGGGGTGCCAAGGCCACGTCGTTTGTTTTCGGATGGTAACTAGGTCCCTCAGCCGGCGTTTCCTGAGCATAGGGTCTTGCCACCATTCCAGGGTGCCATGAGGGCACTTGGTGAAGACATGGAGGAACCCCTTCATGGCCCAGGTCACAACTCATGGATTGTCTATGTTGGACAAGGAGGATATGGACAGAGGATGGGACAGGATGCCGACAGTGGAGTCAGACCTGGTTTCCCACCTCCCTCCCTCCCACGGCAGCGAAGGTCTCCCAGCTATGGAACCCAGGCTCCCCAGCAAAGCAGACAAGCTCACAGCCTCGGTATGAGAGAAGAGCTACAAAGTGTCTGCAGAAGTGGGACAAGGCGTAAACAGCGCGGCACTCCTGATGGCGTACCTCGCTTGCCTGATTATAATGGACTTTCAAGTCTTGTACCGAGATGTTGGTCAGACCAAAACGATAACAAATAACGTTTCCCAAACGGCCTGATTAACCCGTCTACCTTGGTTTGCTACTGGTCAAGGCCAGTAAAGGTTGTGCCGAAGTTTAAACCAAACATTCTCATAATACTCATGAACGGTGTGGCGTTTTCCATGTGCGTTACGCCCATTTGTGGGGGAAAACAACCCATGCAAGTCAATTGGTGATGTTGGGTTTAATAAACGAAAGATACTGACCTGTAGACTAGCGTGTTATATATATATATATATATAACGTGTTATGTTGCCGGCTGTTCAAATAATAGAGCCAAACAGGTGTGACTGAAGCATGGACTGTGTTCATTTAGACAAGCCGATGTAGCATGTAAGTTGATGAGACATTCGGTTTGTTTTCACCCATAAAGGGGCGTAACGCACATTTACGAGCAAAGTACCCGGATGGCCGTTCATGCCTATAGAACGTCTCTGCTTAAACCACATCACTGCCTTGAACACGCCTCATTGGCCATTGGAGCTGCTCAAAGTTGATTGCTTCCCGAAAAAGTGGGTGGAGTTCACGATTTCTCAGAAACAACATTTGTATTGCTCCTGGCCTGACTAGAAGCAACGCCGAAGGACGGTGTTGCGTCACCAGGAGGGCGGAGCCTGGCTAGTACGTTGCTGCCCTGGACGAAGACGAGCCCGTGGACAGGATCTGGGCAGAGCTCCGGACTGCCACAGACCTACTCCTGAGGGTCTCCCGCTGCATGGTGCAGGCCACGGGCCGCTCCCTCGGCCTGGCCATCAGCGGAGCACAGGGTCTGTGGTTTGGACTCGCAGGGCTCTCGGATAAGGAGAAAGGGGCTATCATGGACTTCCCCGTGGCGACAGAGGACCACTTTGGCAGAGAGGCAATTGCCGTCTTGCGGGAGCCAGCATGTGAGGGCCAGGGGCCCCAGCAACGGAAGCCCCCAGCTCCTTCCGCAGCACGCACCTCATGCAGCGCCCCCCCCCCAGCACCTCTGGAGCCATAGCAGCATAGCACCAACCAAGAGGATGCGTCATCCCTCCAACCCTCCAGCATGCGTAAGCCATGGGCTAGGCACCTCTTTGTACCCACTTCTGTGAGTGCCCAAGTGGGGACGCAGAGCAGGGCCAGGGACAACACGGACAGGGAGCGCACCCACCGCTTCCCATGGGCGAAGACTCGAGATAGACACAGCGCTTGGAGCACCGCAGGCTTCTATCTTGATAGCCCCCTCATGCTCGTACGACAGGATCAGTCGGGATATGGACAGCTTGTCTCCACTTGGCATGAAACAAACTGAAATTATTTATTCCCTCGGTGTCTGTGAGATCAGTGTGGTTACAACAGTAATCCAAGAGAGCAACTTATCACTTAAATTGGCTCAGATGACAGACTCTGCATTGGTGTTACAAACAGAGCTCTAAATTAACACCCGCCAACCAGCCAAATGCGGGTGAAATTCCATTTTGGCTGGTAGGAAAAATCATCCACTAGCCAAATTGGCCGGTAGTGCACGCCCGACTGAACGTGCTGCCCGCACAGATCTGTGGCTGCCGTCTGATGAACGTTAAAACGGCGCCTACATTACCCATGAACATTAGGCCTACCGTCATGAGGTAGCCCACACCCATTGGCTGACTGTTAATCACAATAACGCAGCCTCACATCCATTGGCTGCGTGTTTGATGCCCGCGCTGGAACTAGTACTGATAAAATATTTTCAAGCGCACTAGCGCGGATTACTTCGGTTTTGTAGGTATTGGACAGGTGAAAAAGAATGTGGCAGTGGTTAAAGCAAGGTTATGTGTCGGTGACTGCAAGTAATAGGCCTAGTAGCCCAACTGTAGTGACGGTGAAATGGAGTGGTGTTGGAGCGAAAACGGTGTGAGTGGAGGAACTGACTTGCTTTCAGAAGTCGTCTGATATTTGCGAGGTCATCGCAACTACAAACGATGGAGATGACATAATAACGCCCACGCTATCGCAAAGACCCTGCACGAGTTTGACATGGATGTATGAGTAAGTGAAAAAAAACGATAACTTACAAATATCTGCATTTTGAATGGCATAGGGAAAGTGCAAAGCACCACACGCCAACACACTGATGAATATGCCTGGGAAAGGCATAATAAGGTGGCTACTTCGGTAGCTGTCAGTGGAAAAGAGGCATTGGAGACCAGGGACTACTAAACTCCTCAATGGCCAAAGCTTAGCTATGGGGTGGGTCCCGCGTCTAGACAATTGGCTGGTGCTTCCATGGGTCTAGCTAGGGAACATCTTAACTTCAATGCCACAGGGCTCTCGGATAATGTCATCAGGACAATCCAAGGTGCCAGGGCACAGTCTACCAGATCTCTCCACGACCTAAAATGGGCTGTTTTCGACTGGTGGTGCAACCAAGCGCGGCGAAATAGATTTTCAGTGTTCAGTGCCTATGGTGCTGCCTTTTCTACGGGATCATGAAATAATTCCTTATCACTAGGTGGAAGCAGGTAGCGAATTGCATTGTAAGGGGTCTTACACACCAAGGCGGTAAAGCGTCGCGGAACGGCCACGTTTTTTACCGGCGTCGGTGAAAATACATTGAAACCTATCTGTCCTTACACACCAACCGGCGGTAGTCGGGCGTCAGCGGCGCGGGAGCCGGCTCCGCACCGCGCTGCATTTGGAAAATAGAACTCGAGCGTATTTTTCACGCCGGTGACCGGCGGTGTCTCATTCAAATGAATGGCAAAGTAACATGCTAGCTTTAGCTGTGGGGAGGGTTTTGAATAGGACTGGCCGCGAACGCCGACGCTGTCAGTGTGCAAGGCAGAGAAAAGCACGCCGGCTAAAACTAAGCAGAAAGACCGCGTCCGTCCTGCGACCGTTCCGTTCCGCCTTGGTATGTTTTGGCCCTTATATCTTCAGAAGCCTAACAAAATAACGTCAGCTGCTAGTCAAAACAATCCTCCTGACGTGACTGACAGTTAACTTTGCTAGCGCTGTTTCTTCATTAATTAGGTCAGAAAACCAAAATCCTACCCTGAAACAGGTTCGTGTTTTGCTTACAACCTTACTGAAAAGTTAAACGAGTGAGGTGGTGACATGTACCTAATTTGCTTTTAACATCCTTTTTAAATCCTTTACTTATTTTCTCTTTATCACTGTGTTGGACATTGTTGCCAGTGTTGCAACTGTACACTGCACCTAGATGTCTTGCTTATTATCCAATTTGCCTTGTTACCTTCCTATTGTTTAATGTTGCTTCTATTACCTTGTGTTTGACAATGTTGTCAGTGTTGCAACTGTACACTGCACCTTGTTTACTTTTGTTTACTTTTTTTGCTACTTTTAATGCATTATCCTCTTCTTTACTCTTTGAAGGACAATGCTATCAGTGTTGCAACTGTAAACTATGCCTTACCCTGTTCTTGTCTAAATTACTCCTTGTAAGTCGCTTTGAACAAAGGCGTCTGCTAAATACTAATGTAATGTAATGTAATGTAATGTAATGATTGAGCACACAACGTATGTTTGTTGTTCCGTGTGCTTTCTAGTTGAGTGTGAGGATGCGACACCCTTCAAGCCAGACTATTCAACTGCTAAGCATTAGCCCGGTTTTAGGGAAAGAGATTACCTCCTGTTAGCTCGCGGGGAAACTTGCACCTTTGTCACAAATACCCCAGGTACAATTTCCAATCAGTTTTTAACAACAATTGACCGTAATATCTTGCTAAAACCCATTTTAAAACATGAGATTTCCGCATTGAGTTCAATGGAGCGCTGTCAAACTGTCCGACTTCTGACCGACCTCGTCCTTTTGCAGCGCGAACTTGAAGACGC
Organism: Engraulis encrasicolus; assembly: GCF_034702125.1. Classification (NCBI taxonomy): domain Eukaryota; kingdom Metazoa; phylum Chordata; class Actinopteri; order Clupeiformes; family Engraulidae; genus Engraulis; species Engraulis encrasicolus. Next base: position 13,213,247 of record NC_085869.1, read on the forward strand.
ACTAGGTGAAACGCGTTGTTCGCTACAAAAAAAATAAAGACAAAAAAGAACAATATCCAGTGTGCGTTGTTTATGAACTTTTCATACAGAGATTGATATTTGTACATATGCATCTTCATATTGTAAAAGTGAAATCTTTCCCAAATATTGCCACTGTCAGAATAAGCATTAATTTCTGTAGGCTATTCCAGCTAATAGAATGCTTTTGGACAGAATAACAATTTGTAAATTGTAGGCCTACTTTGAAGCTTATGTTAAGTGCAAAGTGAACATGTTAAGTGTGTAACCGTGTGGTGATTGGGGGAACTGCAATCTTAAAAAAATATTAAATCCCAAAACACCGTCAGCAAAAATATCAGTGAATCAGTCAATGTTTGAAAAAAGTGGAAAGCATGAGACGAGGCAGTTCCTTAAACTTTCAAATCTTCATTCATTAAATGTTCATTAAATCCAACACAAAAAGGTAAATCCAACAAAAAGGGTATTAAATCCAAAGGGCATTAATCCAATATGTCCCAAGAACAAAAAATAGTCGTTATCAACTCTCCAAAAAATAGGGAAAAAGGAGAGGAAGAAGATAGAGAAGGTAAGTGTAGTGTTGTAATGTGGGTGTGTGGAATTGTGTGCGTTTCTGGGCTTTTGGTGGAGTTGCGTTGTAACTTGTCAAGGTGTGTAGGCTACTATTGTTTGGGGGTGAAGGGCAAGACGGAGAGAGCAGCCAGCGAAGTTAGTGGCAATATCCAGCCAGTTCATTTACTCACGAGTCTTCTTATTGAAGAGGGAACCACCCAGGTCCTTTTAGACGATGTATTCCATTCTTCTTAGGCAAAGACAATGTCGGCACGCTTACGGCAGTTATTTCGGATATCACGAAGGCTCCGTAGCAATAGTACCAAACGTGACTGTTTTAGATCCAGGCTGGATACTCGGGCTCACGAATATTAGGTGTGTTGTGTGCGTGTGTGCGTGTTGCTACTCTCATTTTGGAGTGAGTGAGGGGAGTTTTTGAAACAAGAGGGAACTGGAATGCCACACTGATTGCAATTGCGCTCAGCTGCGCTTAATTGGGACAAGCTCCGAGCTCAGCGCAGGTGAGTGGGGGAGGGGAAGAAGACAGACCGTCACAAGTGCAGTTTTTATTTGAAAGAGGAAATATAAAATATGATTGAAGAAAATAGTTTTGTGTTTATTTGATTGCTATTCAAGACACTTTGTAGCTGCCTATATTAACAATATAGTCATTCTTATCAGCATATAATTTGTTTTCATTATTTCATCATTTTTGGTTGGTGGTGTGGCGCGAGATTTTTTCAAGGGAAAAAGTGTGCCTTTGCACAAAAAAGGTTGGGAAACACTGCCCTAGAGCACAGGGTTCTGGGCGTGGGTGGCGACCGTCTCCGAAGGCTTCAAACGGACTGTGTCTGTTTTTTTCTAGCAAGGTGGTCTCTTGGAGGTAGGCTTTTTCCTTTGCATTTGGTGAGACTGGCAAGCAATTGGGAGTGATTGGAAAATCCGCCTAGCTCGCAGCTCATTGGCCTAGACGGTATGATTGAAAAGAGCTTTGGCAAATAGCCACGCTGAGACGTATCCCATAGTGAGATGTCTCACTCATTTCCCTTAGAGAACCGTGGTTACAGTTGGAAGATTTAGCTTCTCTTGTTACTTCCATCTCAGCTCACCAGCATTTTGTCAATACCTAGACCAAAGAAAGTCCTTGCCTCAATAGGATGGCTGTTGTGATTAATGCGGATCACAACAGTTTTTGAAACTTTTGCAGAGCACAAGTGGTCCCAGTTAACCTATATCTTTGAATCTAGTTTTGCCAAGAAAATTCATTTCTGTGATTTATGACAGAGATTTTATTGGCAACAGCAAACATTCAATAGCTTCAGTGGTGAAGGTGTTTGGAAAGCCAAGGCGATACACTTTGGAGACCTTACTGGGTTATAAATATTCTACAAAACTGCCACAGTGTAATCTGAAAATGTAAGAGATGGGTTACCATGCCACAAATATTCATCACCAATGTGCATTATTTACATTTTGTTGAATTCATCCTAATTCATTTCATTAATGAAGAGACCTTTAGCACAGATATTGTTTAGGATAGCCAGACGTACTCGCACAACAGTAAAAACAAATTGTGATCCCCAAAACGCTTTTAGTCCAAGATCTACCATTAAATGGTAAATGGACTTCCTTTATATAGCGTCTTTCCACTCCTTTGAGCACTCAAAGTGCTTTACATTGTATGTCTCACACATTCACACACCGGTGACAGTTGCTGCCACGCAAGGTGGGCCTACTGTACCACCCTGTCATCGGGAGCAACTTGGTGTTAAGCATCTTGATCAGGCAGAGCGGGGTACAAACCAGCAACCTTGTGGTTGACGAACAGCTCCTCTACCAGCTGAGCCACCACTGCTATATCAGAACTATCTATCAACTGCGAACTGAAGTATTGAAACAGTGGTGTAGTGGCAACTCCTTCTGATAATGTATGCCACCTGAGGAGCGGGTGAATAAGCAACGAGTCTGACGCGACAAATCTTCCGACACAGGATCTTCAAGTTAAAAAAGTTTACTTACAAATAAAACATACAAAAACAAAGGAATTCGTTGTCCAGTTCTTAGTGGTCAAGCTTAACTGGTCGGTGGTTCTTTCGTATTCTAAATGTCCGTGTGCCGTGCGCTGACGTGCGCTGACGGTCAGAAAACTGTATCACCACCACCCGACCTTCTGAATGACAAATGACGCATGTCACGCTTTATATACTGCTGCGTCTCGCACACATTACACATTAGTGACGAAACATTCTCTTATCCAATAATGAATTAAATAACATTTCTTCCTTCATGAAATTACACACTGTGCATCAAAATAATATTCTTAGAAAATAACAATTCTACTGTATATATGTAAATAATTATTCTTAATTCCAACATAAAATGCATTTCTCAATATGACTCTTACATTTCCGGCCCCTAATTGTTAATGCTATGGGCAGAACAATTACCAAACTTTAAATTACAAAAGAGCCATCAAATATGAAATATGAGCTTAATCTTAAGTGCGATTTCTTAATCATGAACTTAAACATGAAATTCAAAGAATCAACTCAGTCCAGTATAGTCCTTGGAGTCTTCAAGTCGACTCTAGTAATAAACAAAGCTTACTCACTGGTCTGTCGAGCTGACTAGTCTTCGTCTGCACAACAGCTCGCCTTACCACACCTTTCGCATCAGGCAAGGTCTTGATGACCCGGCCCATTAGCCAGGAGTTGCGCGGCGCAGTGTCGTCCACTATCAAGACGACATCTCCCTCTTGGAAGTTCCTCTTGGGTCTTGACCACCGTTGCCGATTCTGGAGGGTTGGTAGGTACTCTTTGACCCACCTGGTCCAAAACAGGTCTGCAATATATTGCACCTGTCGCCACCGCCGTCGAGCATACTGGTCATCCCGGGAGAAGATTCCAGGTGGAATGCTGGGTTGCGCTCTCAGAAGAAGTAAGTGGTTCGGTGTCAAGACGTCGAGATCACTGGGGTCATCTGATGCCAGGGTGAGAGGCCTGTTGTTCATGATAGACTCCACCTCACACATGACGGTAAGTAGACTCTCATCGTCCAGTGACTGTTGTCTGACAATGGAGTTCAGGATCTTGCGTACTGTGCGTATCTGTCTTTCCCACACACCTCCGTGATGGGAAGCTGCGGGGGCATTGAAGATCCAGTTGACTCCTTTCTCCATCATTGCATCAGCAATTCGACTTTGGTTCAAGTCTTGGAGAGCTTCACGTAGCTCTCTCTCAGCAGCTACGAGATTGGTCCCATTGTCTGACCGCATGATCTTGGCTTGACCTCTTCTGCATGTAAAGCGGCGGAGCGCATTAACGCAAGAGTCTGTGTCCAGACTATGGGCAATCTCGATGTGGACAGCCCTTGTGGTGAGGCAGGTAAAGAGTACGCCGTACCTCTTCACATGGCTTCGTCCCCTCTTGACCTCAAAAGGCCCGAAGAAATCCACTCCTACGTTCGTAAACGGAGGCTGATCTGGTGTGATTCGATCCAATGGCAGATCTGCCATTTTCTGCTCTCCTGGTCTACTTTTGCGCCTTCTGCAGACAGTGCATTTGTAGATTATGCGCCTGATTGCTGAACTCACTTGAGGTATCCAATACCTGGTGCGCAGCTTGACCAGCATGTAGTTACGTCCGCAATGTCCAATTTCCTCATGGACGTTCCGCAGGATGAGAGTAGCGATCGTGGATTTCTTGTGGAGAATTGCAGGATGCTTTGTCTCTTCTGGCATTGACAGCTTGGAGAGACGTCCACCAACTCGCACGATGCCATCTTTCAGGAAGGGATCCAATTGGTATATTGGACTACTCTTTCTCACATGTCCACTTGTTCGTAGAGCTTCAATTTCTTTTGGGTAAGTTAGTTGCTGACTAACCCTTATCAGCTCGTCCTCAGCCGCTTCCAGATCTTCTATGGTGAGCGACGCAGGCTGAAGTGTCAGCTTAAACTTTCTCATGTGCTCCGTTGCCAGCTGCTCTTGCTGGTTTGGCTGGCTCTCTGACTGCTTGATTTTGTCCATGAAAATCTTTCTCTCTGTTCGTAGGTGCAGCAGCAATTGCTTCAGCTTGGAAAGCCACGCCACTGCCCTTCTCAGCCTTGTCCAATCAGAGTAATACTCAATGAGCTTACTGAGAGCCATCACCTTCTCCTGTCCCTCCTCTTCAACCTTCACAGCACAGGACTTGACCTCAGGGTCATCTTGGGGTTGGTCTTTCGCGAAAGGCAAGTCAGGCCACTCTTCCTGAGGCCTCAGGAGGAAACTTGGGCCTTGCAACCAAGTCTTGCTTTCAATGAAATTCTTCACTTTCATTCCCCTTGACACCTGGTCTGCTGGGTTGTCTTCGGACTTTACATAATGCCACTGGGATGGAAGGCTGTGCTCTCTGATCACTGTGACCCTGTTTGCGACAAACGTTTTGAAGCGACTGTGTTCATTTGCAATGTATCTCAAAACTGTGGTGCTGTCGGTCCAAAAGATGGAATCTTGGAGTGGCACCTGCAGTTCGCGTCGCAACATCTGGTCCATCTTCACAGCTACTACTGCTGCCGTCAGTTCCAGCCGTGGGATTGTGACACGTTTCAAAGGGGCTACCCTTGCTTTTCCCATCAAAAGAGTGCAACACTTCTCCCCAGCTTGGTTTGACATGAGCAGGTAGGTAGCGGTGCCATAGCCAGTCTCTGATGCGTCAGCAAAATGGTGTAATTGTGCTGATTGCACAGGTCCAAAGGCTGCTGGCTTCACACATCTTCTCACTGTGAATCCTTCCAACAGATTCATCTCTGTCAGCCATTCTTGCCATCTGCGTACATGACAGTCCTTGATTTCTTGATCCCAGCCACACTTTTCTTCACACAGGGACCTTAGGATTTGCTTCGCGGGCAGGATAACTGGCGCCAAGAATCCTAGGGGGTCGTACAATGCGCTGACTACAGACAGAATCCCACGCCTTGTCATAGGCCGGTCGGGAACGTTCAGTTCGAACTTGAAACTGTCTGAGATGGTGCACCATTGGATGCCCAAGGCGCGCTCCATGGGAGGAATGTTGTGGCTTAAGTTCAAGTCTTTCGTACCAGTTGCACGATCTTCTTCTGGGATGGTCGACAGAACAGCCTGACTGGAACTGACCCACTTCGTCAACTGAAAGCCACCCAAGGCGCACAGTGCTCTCAGGTTCTTCACGAGCTGAATGGCTTGAGCATCCGTGGGGACTGACTTCAAGCAGTCATCTACGTAAAAGTTGCAGAGAACTGTGTCAGCTGCTTCTGGGCTTGTTGTTCCTCGGTTGTCCTCGGCCGTTTTCCTCAAAGCGTAGGATGAGCAACTGGGTGAAGACGTAGCACCGAAAAGGTGAACGGTCATTCTGTATTCTTCCAAGTCTTCACTCAGGTTGCCCTCCGGCCACCACAGGAAACGTAGAAGATCTGCATCTTCTTCAGGCACTTTAACCTGATAGAACATGGCTTTGACATCTGCCATCAATGCCACGGGTTCTTGACGGAATCTGACTAGAACGCCAATGAGTGTATTGGTGAGATTCGGGCCTTGCAGCAACTGCTCGTTAAGAGACACTCCTCTGTGCGTTGCTGTACAATCAAACACTACACGGATTTTGTTCTTCTTGGGGTGGTACACCCCGTGGTGGGGAATGTACCACACCCTGCCATCATCACGCTGCAGCTGCTCCTTGGGGACCTTGACAGCATATCCACAGTCAATGACATCCTTCATGAACGTCTTGTAGTCCTCATGGAAGCTTGCGTGTCTTTTCAACTTCTTTTTCAGGCTGTTGGCGCGCTGTTCTGCAATACAGCGATTGTTTGGCATTTTGATGGCCTCGTCTTTCAATGGCAGGCTCACACAGTAATGCCCATCCACCAGTCTAGCAGAGCTGCTCACCAGAGACATGAACTTGTGGTCTTCCTGTGACATTTCTTCTTTCTCTTCACAGTCACGCTCTGGGAAGTCTGCGTCATACTGCTGTCTCAGCAACTGTTCTATTTCCACTACCGACAGACGATTGACTGTGTGGCTCTCATCAGTCTCACTCTCCATCTTCAGACTTCGTAGTGATCCATATAACGTCCATCCTAAGGCACTTTGCACCGCGTACGGACCGTCTCCTTCACTATGAATCACCTGCCGTGGCTCCATGGCCTTCGGGACGTTGGTGCCTATGAGCAGGCCGACCTCAGCGTTGATCTGAGGCAAAGACACATCTTTCAGGTAAGGCCAACACGCAATGTCTTCCTGCTTAGGTATGTTCTCCTCATGCACTGGAATGAAGTCGTGGGTGAATACCCTGGGCAGGTCTATGTAAACATCTTCCTCCACACCACACACTTCCAAGTCTGACAGGGCAACCGTGTTCAGGACTTTGCTGTCATCTGCCTTGCTACAGCCCATGGTGTTGAGACGGATTTGCGTTCGTCTGCCCTTGAGCTTCAGCTTTCGTTGCAGGTCTTCAGTGCAAAAGCATGCGGTGCTGCCAGGGTCCATAAATGCATACGTTGTTACATATCTATCACTCTTCTTCGATTTGACCTTGACAGGCAGAACGGCTAATGCACATTTCCTTCCGGCCCCAATATAGGCACAAGCTTCATCAGACATGCATGCACTAGAGATTTCCTCACTCTCAGAGCTGTCTTCTTTCTTTCTTTCAGTAGGCGTGCTGTCTCTCTTTTTCTGGTCAGCAGGCGCACTGTCCTCTCTCTTTTCCATGTGCAACAGATCTGGATGTCTTAGTGAGCAGATTTGACACTTTGCTTTCTTTTTGCACTCTTTGCTGAGGTGTCCTGGGAACAGACATCCGAAGCACAGACCTTTGGACTTAAGAAAATCCAATCTTTTCTGGAGTGGTTGCTCTCTAATTTTTCTGCACTCGGCTAGTGTGTGATTGTTTTGGCAGTAGACACAAGGCTTCTGCAAAGCTACAGCTGCTTTCTTCACTGTCGCATTTTGTTCTTTTACTTCTTGTGGAGCTTCAACTCCTGTAGCAAAACTGCTATTTCCCTTTGGACTACTTTTCTTGAATTGGAAATCCTTTTTGTTCTTTCCTTCCTTTGTTGCATGAGGCTCTGACACACTTCCGAATAGGGGGTTTGTGACGATCTTCGCCTGGCGATCAATGAAGTCAACCAGGGCTGAGAATCTTGCACGTCCTTTTCCCTTCTCTTCAATTTCAAAAGCAATCACTCTCCACCTCTCACGCATTTTATAAGGAAGCTTAGACAGGACAGCTCTCATATTAGTGGGGTTGTCCATTTCTTCCATGAACTCCAAGTCTCCCATTGTGTTCTTACAGCCCGTCAGGAATAGCGCGTAAGCATTGAGTGCTTTGCCATCTTCTTGCTTGATGCTAGGCCAATTCAATGCTTTCTCCATGTAAGCGTTAGCTATCTTTAGCTCATTGCCGTAGTGTTTCTTCAGTAGCCTTCTGGCTTCCTTGTAGCCCTTTTCAGCAGGCATATGCTCACAGCTACGGACTAGCTCCTGCGCTTCCCCACTGGTGTACTGCTCCAAGTAGTAGAACACATCTTCATAGGTGTCAGCTTTGCTCTCAACAGCGTGTTCAAATGACCTTATGAACGACTTGTAAGTGAGCGGGTCACCTTTAAACACCGGAACATCTTTACGCGGTAAGCTTGACAGGTTATGCTGCTTAACTAGCATCTCTGTGATGACACTTTGTCTCTGTAGCACCTGATGGAGGTCTTTGTCGTCATTCACTGGTCTTGTAGCTTGTCTTTGGTTGCTACCAACAGGCTGGTGTACACCAAGACCAGAGCTCTGTGCTACTCTTCCGACTGAATGTGGTAGACTATAATCTTTTTCCTCCTCCTTCTTCACTTTGTGTCTAGAGGATGCTCTGGAGACATAGCTGTTCATCCCATCTTCATATGACTGTAACACTTTCAATTTCGCAGTTGACTCTGCAAGCTTTCTTTCTATTTCCAACTTCTCTTTTCTAGCCTTTAGCCTCGCTTCTTCAAGCTCCAAGGCTTGCATTTCCTCCATTGCAGCTGCTCTTTCTAAAAGCGCTGCATGTTCTGCTTGCTCTTTGGCACGCACAGTTGACATTGAGCTCCCTGAGGATCTTCTTGAAACGTTTGAGGCTGCGTAATCTTTTACTTTGCGTCTGCAATCTTGTAAATTGACTTGTGAAATGCTATCACTGGCATTTATGTCATCTTGCAGTGAAACCTCTGAATGTGTTTCTGGCCCATGTTCTATTTTTTGTCGCTGGCGACTGACCCAGTCCAAAGATTTCTCCATATATTCATTTACTGCAGTTACTTTGTTACTGAACCATTCCTGATCAGTTTTCCGTGTTTCCTCATCCAGTAATGGAATTATGGCGTCATTAATGTCTTCTATTTCTTTATGCATGAAGCACACATCACTTTGTAAAAGATCCTGTATTCTGTATACCTCTCCATTATTTTGTATGAGCTCATCTATTTCGTTCATTTTAGTTATGAGCTTGCTGAATTTTCCCTTTCTAGTTCCAATCAGTCTATGCAGCTTGTCTTGTAATGCCTTTTCAGTGGGCTTGGGTGCCCTCTTGGCGCCATCATCGGCGGGCATTTGGTCATTCTCTAACTTGTCAGCCATCTTCATTAATTAGTGCACAATTCACAAGCAATTTGTCCAAACAGTCGAACTTTTTCAACATCAAATGCTTATGTCTTTCAAATTCTTCAGAGTGCAGTAATTATCTTAGCAGTAGATGGGTTTAAACATCCGTGAATGAACGAGCACGAGACATCACGTTCTTACTGCATGACTTCAGCTCGCTAGAGCAAGTGACTCAGCATTTAGCAATGACAGCTAAGCTAGGTAGCATCAGCAGGCTAACACAGGCAATTTCAATGGACGGATTAGCCTTAGCCACAGCTCACCTCTCCAAACTTTTCCTCTCAACTTTCGCTCTCCTTCCAACGGCTCCGTATGGAATCTCTCTTCCAATGAAGCCTTTCTGCTGTTCCAGTTAACTTCTCTGTCCTTCTTTCGAAGTCCTCTGACCCTCTGTGGACGTTTTCTTGGCTTCCAGGCGAAATGTTTGACTTTCAGGCGAAGTTTTCTGACTTTATGTAGTGGCAACTCCTTCTGATAATGTATGCCACCTGAGGAGCGGGTGAATAAGCAACGAGTCTGACGCGACAAATCTTCCGACACAGGATCTTCAAGTTTAAAAACTTTACTTACAAATAAAACATACAAAAACAAAGGAATTCGCTGTCTCTTTCTTAAGTGGTGAAGCTTAACTGGTCATTGATTCTTTCTTGTTCTAAATGTCTATGCCGTGCGCTGACGGTCAGAAAACTGTATCACCACCACCCGACCTTCTGAATGACAAATGACGCACGCTTTATATACTGCTGCGTCTCGCACACATTACATGTCACGCTTTATATAGGCTACTGCTGCGTCTCGCACACATTACACATTAGTGACGAAACATTCTCCTATCCAATAATTAATTAAATAACATTTCTTTCTTCATGAAATTACACACTGTGCATCAAAATAATATTCTTAGAAAATAACAATTCTACTGTATATATGTAAATAATTATTCTTAATTGCCGAATGAAATGCATTTCTCAATATGGCTCTTACAAGTGGAATCAGGTAAGTGCACCAGGTATCAACATGCTGCAACTGACAATTTTTGACATTCCAAAACCTGCATCTATGTAAGTGCTCCATTTTATAGTTGAAATACTGTTAAAAATTCTCAATGAGTACAAGTACTGTACATTCTAAATGCATAGTACAAAGGAGAGATGGGAAGCTCAAAAGAAAGCACAAAATTAGGATACATGTTTTTTTTTTTTTAAATCTCTGGTGCCATCTAAGACCATGCACCTGGCAGTCCTCAACAGTTCCAAAACAGTTCCCCAACGGTTACCCAGCGGTTTCCAAACTTTTTCTGGTCTTGTGGCTGATAGTGATGAAGCTTACACCGCCATACAGGAAAAAAACGAATTTTAAGGATTGAGCATGAGTGAATAAGGGAGTGGGTGAAGATGGAAGGATGCGAGGGACCAGACTTGACTGGTCTTCAGATTGCTTTTGGAGAACTGCATTGTTTCAGGAGAATAGGGATCAAATCAAATGTTAGAGGTTTTCTGCTCTATTGTGTCATTGAGGATACTATTGGCTAGATTAAATCCTGCTACGTCTACATAGCAGGTATATTTTTAACTTTCTAAAACTGTAATTTGTGGTATAGGATGGCTCTCAGATCTGTTTCCAAAACCAAATTAATTGGTCAATTGTGAGGAGAAGTGGTTCTCTGGCTCCCTACATACTATCTGTGTGGGACTTCGGTTCTGATGTTACATAATCATTGTTTTTAACCTCATAGTGTGCAAGTGCTGCATTTTGATTGTTTTGAAGGTTTATAATTAAGTTTTTACTGTATGCGCTGCGTATCTCCAACATTGTAAGAATAAAAACCTCCACAAATGTGTCCTTTTCATATTTTTTCTGTGGTGAAAAAAAATAGGAGATTCCATTCATTCTTGAAATGTTGTTTTCTTTTTTTTGTCTTTTCATGCCTCTATTTTGCAACACGACTGTGGGAGTGAGACAGGAAATGAGTGGGGAGAGAGAAACTGGGAGGGATCTGAAAATTACACTGGCTGGAATCGAACCTCTGTCGCTGGCGCAGCAATGCAGTGCCCAGCCACCTGAGTCAGGGTCGGGCCGAAATTCCATTCATTAAACCAGTGTTTCTCAAAGTGGGGCATAAGCCCCCCTGGGGGGGGCGCGGAGGCATCTCAGGGAGGGCGTGTGACATCTAATTTTGGGGTTTTCCCCCCCAAGGAAATGATTTCCTGTCTCACCAATAAGTCAATAAGTTTAAAGCCCTCACCAACATTATATGATAAATTGTCATGAATTTGAATTTGAATAAATTGTCATGAACACACATCTGCATTCGACTGCAGTCCCTCTTTGTTTAATATCAACAGCCACCTTTCCTTTGATTCTGCGCACCAATAGCAAAATCAGTCTGTGCGAATAGGCTACCTCTGTTGCTTGGGGGGGGCTCGGAAGCATTCAGACCCTCTGAAGGGGGGAATGATGGAAAAAGTTTGAGAACCACTGCATTAAACCTTGACACAATATATTTCTAGTCATCCAGACTTCAATAGGCCTATAAACGTGATTCTCAAACTGTGGCCCTGGGATCACTGGTGGGCGCTGAAGGTATTCCAAGTGGCCCTTGAAATCATTTTCTTAAAAAAAGCAACATAATATTTGTGTGTGTGTGTGTGTGTGTTTGGTTGTTGTTAGCAATTTATTTGACCAGTATTTTTTATTGGATCAGAGAGCGACCCTGAACATTTTTCAAAATGTTAAGTTGGAAAAGGTCGGGAACTGCTGGTCTATGCCATAGGATGCAATCTTTGATGTGTGTAGCCTGTACTTATTATTTGATCTTCACATGATGATCAGTCTCAATAGTTGACAAGTATTCACAAATCAAGGGTACAGTTAGGAATACGTTTGGACACAACTATGCACCCAACAGTCCGTTTCCGTTAAATGTGGGTTTTTTTTGTCTTTCTTCTTTTTTTTGAGAAGCAAAAACATGTCTCAGTAAATTATTAATTGGTCAGCAGTCTTCAGACCGACTATTAGTGAAGCTCCACGGCTTCCCATTCTGACTGGAGCTCACTGCACATGACTACAGGTACATGTTATTACATGTGGTCAACTGGACTGGACATCAGTATACTATAGTATTTATGATCAAATATAATGTAATTATAATCAATAGGTGATAATTGTTTTGGTATTGTTTTACCATATTTATATTTTCTTATATACAGTATTTATCTCAGTTTATGTATAAAGGTCCTATAGATACTATCTTTGTCACTATGTGGCTCCATGTCCCTTCAATAGGATGCACAACTGCTATAAGGGGGAGATGCTGAGCGCTCTTCTTTGTTAGACAGTATACTCCAATGCTGGTGCTCTTGAAGTAAAACCAAAGATTCTCTATTCTAAATTAGTGGATGTCCTACAATGTCAACAGACTGCAGGTAATAACATGACCAATAAGACAAGAGAGAGAAAGAGAGAGAAAAAAGAAAACCTCGTGATTGTGATGTGAGTGCAGTATGTGAGGCTGGCTGTGACACACACAGGCGCGCGCGCACACACACACACACACACACACACACACACACACACACACACACACACACACACACACACACACACACACACGCGCGCGCACGCACACACACACATGATTGTGATATGAGTGCAGTATGTGAGGCTGACTGTGACACACACAGGGACACACAGACACAGACAGACAGACAGACAGACAGACAGACAGACACACACACACACACACACACACACACACACACACACACACACACACACACACACACACACACACACACACACACACACACACACACACACACACACACACACACAAAAGTCAGTTGTCAAAAGCATTATAAACAGTAGGACTACTGACAAGCCTCTGTGAATCATTCAAGCATTATACAAATAGGCCTACAAATAAATACATTTACCATAATGCAATATGTGTTATGGTTCAAGATGAAGAGGGTAAGCAGCATTTCCTAAAACAATACAAGCCTACTCTCTGATTTCTCCAAGTGCCCTTTGCAAATATCCCACACATGTGACTAGACTATCCATACAATTGCCATGGCATACCCTTAATGTAATCAAATCAAGTCAAGTCAAGTGTACCTTATTGTCAAAAATATATGTGACAGTGTTAGCACAGAAGTTTCCACAGTTAACAATGTGCAGTTAACTAAACATAAATATAAGACATTAACAAAAATCTCTCTCACACACACACACACACACACACACACACACACACACACACACACACACACACACACACACACACACACACACACACACACACACACTGTGCAATAATAGACAAACTATAGCCTACTAATTGGTAATAAAAAGACACACACACACACACACACACACACACACACACACGCACGCACGCACACACACACACACACACACACACACACAGCAGCAGCAGATATGTTGCTGCAGATGTGATGTTATCTGCAGTGACAATTGTATGGTTAAAACTAAATTCTACTATTTTTTTTAATTGTTATTATTATTAATAACATAGCCTACATCCGACCACATCACATGCATATTGAATTTGAGGTGTTTAATTTGTACAATATATTTTTCAGGCAATATAACCGTGGCCAAATAATTTAGCCTAGGTCTACTGCCCCCTTACAAGCAATTAATACAATTTCGTTCAATTGAAGAAATCCTTCTGCACTCCAGCTCGTTTCCACACTGTATGGGACCATTCAAACGGCTGTGAAGTTTTGTATTGTGCTGTCAGCTAACACCCTCTAGCGCCAAACATACTGCACAAAGAGCCAGACAGACCTCCTGCTCAGCTCACCTTCGAAGCATCTGTATAATTTGCTGCATGCTGGTCTGGGCTATCACTGTGGAGCTCTGCACGTCTAGGTAGCCTACTGTAGGACACGCGAACTTGTTAACGCACAGAGCCTTCGGAGTTCTGACCAGTTGCAGTCACAAAGAATATCTCGGTTCACCCCAGGAGTCAAATGGACTGGATATCTTCCGTTTTTTGTCTTCCCGGTGGGGTAGATAGATGGAGTATCACTCCAAAAAATAAACAACGACTACGGTTCTGATATTCCGAACCAAGATTCGCACATCAGTTGGAGTCGATGTTGACATGTGGAGTAATTGCCACAGGGGCAGAATCAGTTATATCAGCGGCGAGGCTCGTTGTAGACAAATATGAACTTTGTTACCGTCTTTGCGCCATCCATCTGCATCAGGCTGAAAGTAATGGAGATCTTTCTTGAATGTTTCGCCTTCACAGTTCTGGCCGTATTATGTATCGACAACTGAGGATGAGAGGACTGTTATCAGGCTTTCCAAAAATTCAGAGGATATAAAAACTAAGTCTGAAAACATTTACGTGGATATCGCTAAGCTCCGCTCAGCAAGGTGGATATGCCAGAGATGTCTTTTGGAATAGAATTTTGCCTCCTTGTTTTGTTCCTCAAGGCTCATTTCTCAGCATCTGTTCAGAGTAACCAAGGTAAGAGTTCCGTTTCACAGTTCTGTATTCCCCACAACACTCGCTGTATGACAGTTTGTTGTCTCGATTTCCCTCCATGCTTTGTTGAAGTAGCCAACATCTACAACAAACCATTTGCTCAATTGGCACGTCATTTCATCCACCACCGTATTGAAGTTAACCAGGTGACAGTGCTCTGACAGCGCGGTCTGGATACACATGGTCCGCGGCTGTTTTCTAAATGTAGCTATCATAAATTTCCCCTCGCCTTCGATGGGTAGTAATTTACACTACTACATCAAAATCTAGGCTATAACTGACCACGACTAGGCTAACAAAATGCACGCGCAGTCTTAATTGTTTAATGGGCTTTTAAAAAATGAAGTGTTATTGTGCAGCAACAATGTTCCTAGAATCTGCGACGTCTTCCTTCAAATTGCGCACTCGGGTGCATGAGCCAAAGTCTTAAGATTTGTATTCTGAGTCGCTGTCAGTGTGACAAAGGCAAACATAAGTCTGTGTCTGGGTAGAGCATATCTATCTATCTATCTATCTATCTATCTATCTATCTATCTATCTATCTATCTATCTATCTATCTATCTATCTATCTATCTATCTGTCTGTCTGTCTGTCTGTCGAAGACAAGCCAACAATAAACTAATAAGACTAATTTTGTACCTTAGATGACATGTTGACATCTTGGTTGCGGTGTAGTGCTCCTTCAGGGTCTTGTAGTTAACAGGTGAAAGGGCTTGATATGAACTTTGAACTTTGTTAGGACCCCCCCCACACACACACACACACTCTCTCTCTCTCTCTCTCTCTCTCTCTCTCTCTCTCTCTCTCTCTCTCTTTCTCTCTCTCTCTCTCTCTCTCTCACACACACACACACACACACACACACACACACACACACACACACACACACACACACACACACACACACACACACGCACACGCACACCGTACGCACACATCACGCACACATCTGTCTGCTATCATTCCTTGGTGAAATAGTCCCATTGATTTTAGAGGAGCATGCAGGCAGGAACCACCCCCTGGTTCTTCTTATATTATTATTGCCTGGTTCAATAAAACTGACTCTGTTGTTTTCTTCTTTTATGTGGAGGCCAGTAATACATAATATCTGTCCTCTAAATTAGCCCGGGCACTGCCAAAGATTTATGTTATGGCTGAAATATTGTGTGGAGTGGACTGATTGAAATGTCATACCATACCGCACCTCCCTCGTATCGCGCTTGTGGTTTTGTTGGTCATTTTTGTGATATGAAAGAGCTGAGAGGAAGGGAATAGACATCTCAGTACACAGTAAAAAATGCAGTGTTAATTCAACACTTAGAGAGTATTCGGGGACCAAATAAACTCTAGGAGGTGTTAAATCGACTCTGTTAGTGTTGCATTAACACTGCAGTTTTTACTGTGTATACTATGGGCTTTTGCGTTACATTTGAACATTGTCATTACAGTCGCAAAAGCATTATAGACCCTATACAGTGAAAGTTGTGCATGCAGGACCGTTTACGTTGCTTTGTCTTTATTCTGCTGATTCTGTTTCAAACTTTGATCTACTGTACAGCGATGGCATGCATTTTAACTCCTGTGCATGGCTTACAGTAAATAAACAACCCAAGACAAAAGTTGTATTAGCTTGACATGTAGTGTCAGAGTAGTAACCTCCCAAGACTTTCATTTCAGGTGTGGTGGTTTAGATTCAGTGTTTACTGTAAAATGAAACTTCAACTGAGAATTTCACAAGGGGAATAAGTTCCCTCTGCTCAGGTGGCAAAAAGGTTAAAGAGTGTGTCTTTGCTTTGATATTCGAGACTTGCTCAAGTTTTTTTTTCTGCATTTGCCTATGAAGCCTTAGCCAGATGAAAACTAGAAACCTAACCCCACTTCTGTAAAATTTCAAATGTGTGCTTATTAGATAGGCTACTGTAGGAGGTTTTTTTAAAAGCTTATCTGATGTTAGTATATTCAATGTTACTACTAATATTATTCAGAGTAAAAAATGATCTTAAAAAAACGTATCTGACCAAGGCACTCCAAATGAAAAAAGTCTTAATAAGGGCTAATCCTACATGGATATATAAAAATTAAAGCCCACACATGAGGAGCTTACTTTAATATTTTTTTTCCTCATTTTTTGACCCTGCATGTACAATACCTTTGACTAAAGAGCACACATACCCAAGAAGCCTTCAAATCAATGGATTAAGAGCATGCCATGGTCTACAACACTAATACCATTATTCATTTTTGTTTTTATAAAGTTTATAGTAATTATGTTTTCGTGATTCATGCCCAGTTTGCACAGCAGCATGAAGGCTGTAGAAAGGGACAGGAAAAGCAAGATCAATTATTGTAATACAATGAAATACTATTTTCTTTTTGTAACAATGACAAGATTGATTTTTTTAGATTACCCACCATGAATTGGAAATGGAAATGGTGATGTACAAATGTTCATGTCTTGTGAAGACCTGTGTATAGTCTAGTCCTCCCAAGGCAATGAGGTTGGAAGCCTTGTAGAAGTGCAACTATGAATGAGGAAGATGGAGAGTAGGGATGCAAATGATCAATTACATTAATTCACTAATTGTTAGTTGATTGACCTTATCGATCGACTTACGATTAATTGATAAGCTGCGTTTTTTCCCCAAATTTCAGTGTTTCCCAAAATAAAACCCTGATTAAATATAAACATTAAAATGAGATAAAATCCTGCATTTAAATTAATTTATATTCATATTATTTTATTCAAATGCGATTGAAATGTTCCCACTCTTCACACACACTTTGTCATGCCCATTTCACCAAGGTCTCTCGTCTCTCGTTGGCGATTAATTGCAATATTTTTTTAACCGATTAACGTTTTAATCGACTAAAGCCGATTAATCGATGAGTTGTTGACATCCCTAGTGGAGAGCACTGGTCATTTGCTTTCCCACCACATTCTTCCTACTTGTACAATGCAAACCTGAGAGCCTTCAATGGTAGTAGTCCCAGTATGGATATAAGAAAGTACTGTGGTGCTAAGAACATCAGATATAGATGACATCTTATCCAGTAAATCCATTAGCATCAACGCCTGCTTGTGTTGTTCCTTCCTTTTTGCTTGTCTGCCACACACCAGGTGCAAGGTTCAGTCAAGGCTAATGACTGAATAGCGCGCACACACACACACACACACACACACACACACACACACACACACACACACACACACACACACACACACACACACACACACACACACACACACACACACATATGCACGCACGGCGCACTCACTCTCTCTCTCTCACACACACACACACACACACACACAGACACACACACACACAAAGAGAGAGAGAGAGAGAGGGAGAGAGAGAGAGAGAGACAGACAGAGATAGTGTTTGTGTGTGTGTGTGTGTGTGTGTGTGTGTGTGTGTGTGTGAGAGAGAGAGAGAGAGAGAGAGTGCGTGCGTGCGTGCGTGCGTCCATGCGTGCGTGCGTGCCTGTGTCCGTGCGTGCGTGCATGTGTGTGAGTGTGAGAGAAGGGGAGATGGTCCACAGAGTTGTTTTAGGACACTTTAAAAGACAGGGCCCATCACAGAACTGACATTAATTAATTCCCACAATCTGTTTCAAATTCTTAATTTTCCTGCACATATTATTGAATCATTCTGCATTCACCATTCAGTTTGGGATAACTGTACTGCTGGTTTATTTGTGTCAGATCTGATTATTATTAGTTGCCATGTAAGATGTATTGCACCACTTAGTGGCAAGTGCAGGAACTCATGAACCAACTCAGAACTTAAGGGCTCATTCTTTTGAAACTCGCTTGTCGGTGGACCTGAGTTTGTTCTCCCGACATCCATTGTAAATGTGTTCTATTGCAACAGCTGGAGACAATACAATTGTCTGAAAACACTAATTTAAATAACCTTGGAGTGCACCGAAGTGCTCCGAGTTTGTGTTTCAGAACCCAGAGTTGAGCACCCGCTCTTTTGCACTTTCCTGAGGTGGAGGCCGGGGTTTCCGACAATCGCGTTTCAAAAGAATGCACCAATACCCAATGAAACCAGCCCAATGTTCCATAACATAGAGATGTATTCACTTTTGGGTAACACTTTATTTTAATGGTTCACTATTACAGTGGATCTACCACATTATATACAATGTAATAACCTGTAACAATATTTAATACCATGTATTACCAGTGTAATACCATGCACCAACCCTAACCCTAACCCTAGATGTAAGTACAAAATTGGTACATAGTGTTACACTGGTATTACATGGTATTCAAACATTGTTACACTGCACCTCATGTGGTAGATCCACTGTAATGGTGACCATTAAAACAAAGTGTTGCCAACTTTTGTTAATGAGTAGGCTAATGAATACAATTTTGGCTGGTATGTGTTCGTATGACGATTCACATGAGGAGACTATCCACCTATACAGTACCAGAGGGTCTGAAGCAATGTGTAGCCTGTGTTACTTATTTACAAGCCAGCAGCAACAAGCAGAATAGTCTATTTTTGTCCCACATCGTATCCTGCTGAAGCTCCCCAGGGATGGAGCATTTGTTACAATGTGGTGGTCTCATGGGAATGCCAATGCTGCCGGTAGCAGGCAACAAAAAGTGGTCATGTACGGTCACATATGTAGGCAAACTAATATCCATTTCAATCTATTGTTAATTTATTATAATTCAATGTAAATGATAATAATTATTACTTTTTATTACATTGATAGAAATGGGAGGATCAAATGTTTGCCATGATATTATTTTTGTGAAGAGTGGAAATGCCAGCTGTTGTTTTAGAATCATCTGTTGTTGGTTTAAAAATGGCAAACAATAGGGGTGTAAATCAGAGGCTTTGTAGCGATTCGATTCGATATCGATTTCTTAGGCTGATTATTTTCGAGACTTGCAAATGCTCCTTGATTCAAATAAAAAGTTCATATCGTTTTTCTTTACAGGCTTGGCTTGTGTGTAAAATGTAAAATGTAAAATGAATGAACAAAGGTTTAAATTTCGGCATGCATTTTATTTCAGGAACATTATTACACTCACTATTATTATTACTGTATGAGCTAAATAAAATGCCTCACAAAATGAGTAAAATACGGAAAAAAAAAACGATTACACGTAATCGATTAATAACGTAGACTCTTGTAGACTTTGGAACATTTTCCTTGTATGTCACTCGCTCGTATCACAGCATCACATTGATCCGTGGCAAAAATGAGGATCATATTGTTGCAGGGCCAAAGGTTGCATACACAAAAAATCCATAGTCTATCTATTGGGTTTACACTTGTCATACTACCTCTCTTCACACTTACCCACACTCAGCCCCTTCTCTCTCACCGTACTACACACTCAGTCCATTCTCTCTTCACATACTACACACTCAGCCCATTCTCCCTCCACATACAGTACACTCAGCCCATTCTCTCTCAAGATAGTACACTACACACTCAGTCCATTCGCTCTCCACATAGTACACACTAAGCCCATTCTCTCTCAATATTATACGCACTCAACCCATTCTCTCTCAACATAGTACACACTCAGTCAGTCCATTCTCAACATAGTACACACTCAACCCATTCTCTCTCAACCTAGTACACACTCAGTTTATTCTCTCTCAACATAGAACACACTTCACCCATTCTCTCACAACATAGTACACATTATTTTTCTGTGCGGTGTCATGTCAAAGAAGTGCAAGTATGCCTCTACAATCTCTTTTTATGTCTTCTTCTTTCTATTCTATTTTGCTATTCTTTCTCGTTTCTCTCTCTTTTCTACTTCTCTTTTTAACTCCATCTTTAACATTGATGTTTTTCCCATATGTTAAGCACTCTGAGCTGCATGTCTTGAATGATATAGTGCTATAAAAATACAGTTCTTATTAAGTAAAAACACACATTACATTAAAGGCTGTCGGTGTGGTGCCAAAAGGTATGAAGAGTGTTGAAAATGAATGTCACAAACTCACATGTTCGCAGATTGTCAGTGTGAACAGCAGATCTGAACACACCACTTACAGTAAGACACAGAGAGCAGATGTTGTGCCAATAAATACATTTAACTGTTGTTGCAGCAATCAGACACATACAGAAATGTAGAACTATATTTTTAAAAAATGAAAAACTGAAAAATTACAAGTTCAAAAAGCTGTCAATGTTGTAAAATGTCTATGAAACAGACAACTGCTTCAGCAACAAAAGGGGAAAACAAAATACAAACCCCAACTCTATAGAAGTGAAGTGAAAGTGAAAGTGAAAAAGTGAAAGCCCATTGGGAAACTCCAACTCCCATTGTCATTGTTACACAGCACTCCACAGCACACAAGTGAACACTGCACAATGCACACAACAAAATTGCATTTATGCCTCACTCGTGCAAGGGGGCAGCCCTCAGTGGCGCCCCATGGGGAGCAGTGCGGTGGGACGGTACCATGCTCAGGGTACCTCAGTCATGGAGGAGGATGGGGGAGAGCACTGGTTGATTACTCCTGGTTGATAAAAGGTGGGACACAAGGTAAATTGTGAATAATAACAAAATACTGCCATTTTCAAAATGTCTGAATCTTACATTAGATGGAGAACGCCACAAAGAAAACAAATTAGCCATAAAAACTGACCAAAATGATTGTTTTGGGGGATATTCATGAATATGTAAAAACAACACGTCTCAAAAGAGTTGGGACGGGGACTATAAAAGGCAGCAAATGTCGAGGAAGACTAAAACAAAAGACAATACTTAACAGTTAAATACATTTACCGATGAGATGAATTTGTATGAAAAACAGTCTTAATTCCTTTCTTGGACATGATTTCACCAGCTTAAACGGTGGGTGTATTCCTTGCCATGTTTTGCAATGTTTTCCTTTCTGTAGTGCTTACAGTGTGACAGGTCTTGACCAAAAGCCTTGACTTCTGCAACTTCTGCTGACTTCTTTAAGCAAAGGACAGTTTCCCATGTCTTCTGGGTCTATTTCAAGTGAGCTCGGGTGCATAGGAGAATGTTAAACCCCTCTATCACATGAAGCATTCTTAATATGGTCAATTTTCAATAGTCAGGATAGTAAACATTACACAGTAAGCACAGGGCAGCGAAACATGTCCAAATGTATCTGTACTCAGTCCAAAATGGTTAAAAAACATGAAAACGGAAAAATTCCTTTCACAACAAAGCACAGTGTCAGTGCAGCGCATGGAAGGGCCCGTGAGCAGGAGTCCAAACCAGTGCGCTTTGCAACTTGAACTCGTGTCGAGTTTATTTTCTGCGCGGGCGTGCACTGCGCATCCTATGAACGGACTCCCATTGGGACTGGGAAGGCTGGGGCGTGATGCTGATTCCCATGGGTAGAACATGCACGCAGACCAGTGGTGTAGTCTACGTAGAACGCGAGTATACACGAGTATACCCACTGCTAAATTTCAGGGATTTCAGTATACCCACTTAAAATTGATTTATCCATTGTTTTGAATAGCACAAATATATACAGTATACCCACTTCAAAAAATGCTCAAATATACAGTATACCCACCATAAAAAAGTAGACCACTGACGCAGACCAACTGAACAACCTGGGAACTTCTTACGTTCACGCTGCCCCCATCCTCGTCACTGAATGCATGCATCTAGTATGTGAATGTACCGTTAACTTGCAATGCACTTTATGTGGCTGACTTAACTGCTCAATGTGTTTGGGGTGATTCTTATTGAATGATGTATTGGATTTATAGATCTACATATTTTTGAACAGATTGTGTGTTATTTTTGTTTTATTTTATTGTGTTAGGCAAAATCAATGGAAATTGGCAGCACAATGAGTGTCACTAAGACTTGAAATCTCATTGAACATGTTGGGGTACAGTGTGTTGGTAACACTAATGTTCTTTGAATTGTTTTATTATCAATCAATCAAACATTTAATCAATCAATTGTTTATGCTATATTATATTTCTGTCATTTTCTTGTTGGCATCAAATAGTGATTTCTTAATTTCATGTTGTGCTAACTCCTTTGTCGGCTTTCTTTGCAGTCGTGCTGTTGGATACCACCTCTGTGTTTGGGGAGCTGGGTTGGAAAATGTATCCGATTAATGGCGTAAGTACAACTCTTATCTCTACAAGTATGTGGATTGGTGTAGGACAAGCCTTGTCAGGTTTAAAACTTTACCTTTAAAAGGAAAATAGATAATAGTATGATATTACACGTTTTAAAGTAGGAAACGTTTTAAAGTAGGAAACCTTGAACGGCTCCTGCTTAGACTTACCTGAATGTTGTCATTTCTCTTACATTTTTGGCTTTGATTATGACCTCCCTTAATGCTGTCCATGGAAAGTAAAAGTAACCGGGCAACACAACATTTTGAATGTGCGAATATGTTACTGGACCTTTTCTAGCCCTTTTTCTCACAGGCACTACAGGTAGGCTTCAAATATGTATTTATGATATATATATATATATATGGTACTTTTTTTAACAGGTGGATATAAGGAGTTTAAAATGCTCTATATTAGGGATTGCTATTGCTTCAATGATGATATCCCAGCATTGTGAGGAGTGTTGTCTGTCTGGCTTGATTGAACAACTTATTAGCTTATTATTATGCATGCAATGCCTGCTGGCATCTTAGGTGCATGTCCTCGGATGTCCAACTCTGTGTTTGTGCATCTGCCCGTCTGTCCGTCCCTCCCTCAGTCCGTTTTTGTTTGAGTGATAACTTTTTAAAACAGGTGGATGGACTTTCATCTAATCTCCTGTGGTAACACACAACGTATAAGGTACTTGAAGAAATTCCATTTCCAGGGGCAATGCTTTCAAGAGGGTAGGGGAAGCATCAGAATCAATGGTTCCGTTCCACCTGAATTCATTTAGGCATGTACCTGTAGGCCTTGTAGTATCGTAAGTGTGCGAGCCTATGGATGAAGAAGCTAATAAATACAAAATAAAATTACCTTTTAAAGTAAGTCTGCTTGATAATTACCAGTAATAGCGTGATATTTTAGAATGCATATAAAGTAAATGGGAAACAAACTTAGAAAGGGAGACACTCAGAAAAATGGGATAATGGGAAGCCAAAGTAAATCATCACCTTATACAGTGGTTGATTTTGAAAAAATACTGATTGATCATCCCCCACAATAGTGCGATGTATTAATGTTTAAAAGAAATGCAAACTTTGGAAGTAAGGTCGTAATTGATTTGTGGGCACTGCAGGTATTTGTGTATAATGACCCACCATGGCCCACAGACAGTTGTTGTATTCATTATTTGTCTGGAACAATAGCATTCCCCCCGGTATGTCTGTGTTCAAGTGAGACTATTACATCATGTCGGTCAGTCTGGGAGCAGCCAAAAGGCAGGTCTTGGCTATTGCCTTGACTTCCTGATTAAGCTGTCAACATGTCTTCTGCCCTACCTTGAAAAACAAGCATTGAGCATGAATATTTAACACTGTGGAGGTGAGAGGGCCAGAATGGGGTGCAGCGTTGCCAGATGAGACAGATGATTTTTTTTGCCCTTTTTTACCTGCAGACTCCCTTCCTAAACAGCCCAATTTGGCGGGAAACCGCCCAATCTGGGAAGACAGAATGGGGTGGGAGATATTACAACTGCTCTTCGTGCTAAGCAGCAAGATGAAGTGGAAACAAACGTTCACACCTTTCTGAAGGTCAAGGAACTTGAGGGAAGTTAACTGTGAATTTCGACCACAAGTTCAAGACTCCATGACTTCCCTGCATGAGGTTGATGTTATTAATATCCATTTTTTTCATGGAGAAAATGACCATTACACACTAGGACAATCTTAAATCTAGTACAATACAAGAACAATGTTCACAACTGTAAAGCAGTAAATTATGGTTAAAATAATTATATTTCTGTACTTTTGTGGATGCCTCTGCTTTTTAAAGGCAATGCGTTCAGGGAAATTGGTCTTACCCCTTCGTTTGAAGTTTGCATCTGGAAAATATCTGCTTGAAGGGGCAGAAACCCCTACCCCTCTGTCTGAAACGGAATTGGGACACCCCTTCCTCTACATGTGAACACGCAAAACAGAGGGGAAGGGGAAAGGGGTAGAGCTAAGGGGTGAAATGAGATTCAGCCTATGACACTATTTGTTTTGGTAGGTAGGTACAGTGGTGAAACAATTGCACACAGGGCCCCAGGGCAAAACACTAATTGGACCCCCAATACGCCCTGTCAAGGTCACAATACGTGTAGGGCCCCCACCTCCAATGCAAGAGTGGCCTTGGCCAAGGGGTAAAATGCCTTGCTTGCCCTCCCTGTAGTTCCAGCCCCCGGATAGGTAGGTAGGTACCATTTCCACCAGTCAATTGTTATTTGTTCGTCAGATTTTACGCATCAGTAATCATGGACTGAATAGGAGGGAGCATCAAACAACCCCATTGAGCTACAGTAGGGGTTCTGTGTTACACCTCAGGACCCTCCACAATAAAATTCCGATTGTTAATTTTGTAATGCTGCATGTTATTTTTTGCTTACTCTATCAGAGTTATAACATTACATCAGCAAATAGAGTAAGATATATCAGTATCAGTATAAATGACAGAAGCACTGCTGAGAGACTCTTACTTTTTCCCTCTTCTTTTTTTACCAATAGTGTGTTTCATTTAGTTTACATGCATAAAATGAAAACTGGAACATGCACCACCGAACTGCATTTGGACAAAGCTGACACTAAGCTGTCATTAAGAAAGTCTAAATTAGGTCGATGGTAGATCATGGTACACCATGCATTCATTGTCTATTATCACAGTCCATTTAGACCACATAGACATGTTTTATGTTGTTCGAAAGCTCCTTTCTGACAATTGACATAAACTGCATAGAATGCAACGATCAACAGTACTGTACATGGATTATGAAATATGAATATATTAAAAACTGAACATAGAAACCTTTATCTTTAAATTAGTATTTTCCCCTAAGGTTAGGCTATAATATCATTAACGTCTCCAGAAATGTGGTCTTTGGTTCTTGAGTCATTGCAGAGATAATGTGACTTTTAGGGTGAAATAAGTTGTAATAAAAAGCAGTAGAGTAGCAATAGATCAGGGTACACCACTTCACACCACACAAGCCAAGAGTACACCACTCTGCCCAAATGCCATCTGTAGCGTGAAACATTATGTTATGCTGCAAGCTAAACGTTAGCCATATTCAAAGTCGGCCATTTTTAAACTATGGTTGCCAGTTCTTGTGTACCTATTCTAGAGTGAGTGTTAGCCCACAGAATGTGGGCAAATGAGTGTATTGCTCACAAATATGCTGGTTAAAAAAGGATTTCCTGTGATCCATGGCTGCTCTAGAATTGTGGCAACATGTTAGCCACTTTTGCAGTAAACTTCTGTGTATAAAAACTGTTTTGTAAAAAGAAAACCTACAGTATATATTCTGCTTGCCAGACAAGTGTTTAACTTTCACTTGCCACACAAATAATCAAACATTCACACACAGTCAAGCATTTTACTCTGTGTTGAAACTGGAAATGTGTTGATGTGCTGGTGTTTGACCTGGACAGCCTCAACATCAGCAACTGTTAATAGCCTGGTGTGAGTCAGATACGGTAAAGTAGGCTACTTTTACCTCCAGAGTGCAAGGACATTGCGTGGGCTGGATTGCAGCACTGTACAGTACGGCTGAATGATGATGCCCATGGTAGGAAAAATTGAAATTTCCCATACATGGTGTGCTGTCATTTGCCCAATGGTGTCAGCGGACTATGAATATATTGATGAACGGAGCTGAGAAAACCCCCCAGAAAAAATACATTGTTGTGAGGAGGCAGTGACCTCTGTCATTAGACGGCTTAAGCAGCGTCAGGAGCTGCCTAATTGGCTGGTTGCCCATCAAAGCTGTACTGAGAGGCCGATCCCTTAATGCACTCTAACACCATTAAATTGATGCCATCAGTGTAATTACTGAGCAAGTTGGAGTATACGTAGGCTACTTGGGCTCGTGTGTCATTATAAGTAGAGATGCACCAGATCCTGATTTTTAGGATCCTGCTGAATACCGGATCCACTGCTTAAGATCCTGCCGTATCCGGAACCGGAAACACATAGCACACGTGGGCCCTTTTTATTGCGTTGGCTCAAACTATTTTTTAGACTCATTGGCTTACTGCCACACTGCCTGCAACGGCCGCTTCCAAAGGGCTTTCACTCCATGCAGTGATTGGGGTTGTGAAAGACTGACTGAAAAGCCTAGGCTACGTAAAAACTAGAGATGCACCAGATCCTGATTTTTAGGTAACTGCCGGATACCGGACCCACTGCTTAAGATCCTGCCGGATCCTATGAAAAACCCTATTATCCTGCCGGATCCGGAAACGGATCTTGGATCTTGGTGCATCTCTAATTATAAGTGCTGGGAACAGGAATGGAACAAGACAGCGAAAGAGGAATCCTCAAGGCTTAAGGTGCTGACTGCTCTCCTCTTATCAGACACGGCGGAGCAGGGAAAAAAAGCGCTAAGGAAAGGAAGCCCTTCTCTCTCTCTCTCTCTCTCTCTCTCTCTCTCTCTCTCTCTCTCTCTCTCTCTCTCTCTCTCTCTCTTTCCCACCCTCAGGCTTCTTCTTCGTGTGCTGGCACAGCTGTGGTGGGCTGTGCAGTAATGAGCCATGCGTTTTAATGTCCTGGTCTGCAGGGCTGGACTGGGGGAGAAATGGATCCCGGGCACTTTTGGCTTAGAGGGCCCCTCATGATTAGCGGCGCAGAACTGACTCACCGGTGGGCCCAGCACCCTCGTAGGCCCCTATTTTCAGATTTTTTTTAAAATTTCTGAAAATAGGGGCCCACGAGGGTGCAGGGCCCACCCGGAAATGCCCGCTATGCCAGATGGCCAGTCCAGCCCTGTCCTGGTCTGTGTGACAGTGTCGGGAGCTGAGCTTGACGTTCAGAAAGTGGAGCCGCCTGATTTAAATGCATTGCCAGGAGTTAGGCCGGGGATACTGCCTATTTGTCCAATGCAGAAAGCAATCGGGCCTGCTGAAGCAAGGCAGCTGTCTTCTCGGGGAAACGTTTCTGGGCTTCTACAGACAGACATCGGCTGTGTAATTAAGATGTGGAATTTAGAATGTAATACAGATGAGACTAGAAAAAAAATCGGCAACACTTTACTTGACATGTTCCTGCAGAACACATTAGCAGCTGTTATAAAGTGTGCACGAAGCGCTCATGATTGTTTCATAACCCATTCATACCAAACCTTTCATGAACCTAATGGACGGAAGAACTGCAACTTGTCAAAATAAAAGTTAAACAAAGCAGCATTGCCGATTTTGTTCTGAACCTTCAATGATTACTGATTTTGGCAAGTCACTGTCTTTTTGTCTTTCATGTCTATGAAAGGTTTGGTGTTCCTGTCTTATGAAACAGTCTTGAAGTGTATAACAGACGTAACGGACGTTAAAGACGTGTATAACAGCTGCTATGAATGTATTATGCATCGACACATCAACTAAAGTGTAACCAAAAAAATCTCATTCCTGGTTGTACAATTTTATGTGCTGTCTGTATACAGTGATGTTAATACTATTCAAAGTATTGGTAACACTTTAGAATAGTGGATGCAAAAAAGCATTATAGAGACGTGATAAATAAATAACTATTGATGAACAAAACATTAACAAACGTTTGTAAATGACTAGGAAATGTAAACAAATGCTTGTAAATGACTAGGAAATGCTATGTTAATATTTTACATTTATCAAACATTTACAAGTTGCTTGTAAATGAATAAAATACTCTGTTATAAGGTGTGTAAAATCTTGCAGATATCATTTGTAGATATTTTATTAAGCATTAATAAAGCTTAGTTAATAATAAAAACATTTGTTAATGTTTTATTCATCATTAGTTAATTATTTACTTTGTCTTTACTAAGGAACATTATTACAAAGGGTTACCAAAGTATTTGATCCCTTGCTGAAGTTGTTGGTAATATACTTGCAGACATGATCAATCTAAATGGTTAATGGTTAATTCCAACCTGGAGAGACAGAATATCAAAAAAGAATATGCAGAAAATAATTCTAAAGAATATATTTTAATTTATTTGTATTTCATTGAGTAGCAAAGAAAATAAAGTACTTGGTGACAAAGCCCAGCACAGAAGTCAGACGGTTTCTTCTAGTTGATGATGTTTATGCACATATCCCAAGGGATTTTCGTCCCCTTTTCTTTGCACATCATCTCTAAATCATTCAGATTTTGTGGCTGTAGTTTGGCAAATAGGAGCCTCAGTTCTCGCCATAGGATTACTACAGTATAAGGTTAATGTTTGGAGACTGTCTAGGCCATTTCATGACCATATACAGTCCCAAGAAAAAGTTTGTACGCCCTTTGGAATTTATCACATTTCTTCCTGAAATGGTCATAAAACATGGTCTGATCTCACCAACAATGTCAAAAATAAACAAGCAGGGTCTGCTTGAAGTAAAACCACCCAAACAAATTTTGTTCAATCATATGTTTATTGACCATAACATGGAGTTATTCATAGTATAGGGTGTCATAAGTAAGTACACCCTATGAGTCAATAGCTGGTTGACCCTCCTTTAGCTACAATTGCTTCAACTAGACGTTTCCTGTAGTTGCAGATTAGACGGGCACAGCGCTCAGGAGAAATCTTGGACCATTCATCTTTGCAAATCTTTTGCAATTCAACAAGATTCTTGGGGTGTCTGGAATGGATGGCTCTCTTGAGGTCAATCCACAACATCTCGATTGGATTTAGGTCAGGACCTTGACTGGGCCATTCCAGAACGTTTATGTTGTTTTTCTGGAACCATTCCATTGTTGATCTGCTTCGGTGTTTGGGATCATTGTCCTGTTGTAGGACCCATCCTCTTTTGAGCTTCAGCTTTTTGACCGATTGCTTAAGGTTTCTCTTCAGAATATCTTGATAAACTTGAGAATTCATTTTCCCTTCGACTATAGCCAGTTGTCCAGGCCCAGAGGCAGCAAAGCACCCCCACACCATGATGCTACCGCCGCCATACTTGACAGTGGGGATGAGGTTTTGGGGATGGTGAGCTGTACCATCTTTCCTCCATACAAACTGTTGTTTCTTCCCTCCAAACAATTCAACTTTTGTTTCATCAGTCCACAATGTATTTTTCCAGAAGCACTGAGAAGCATCCAAATGCCTTTTTGCGAACTCTAAACGAGAAGTAATGTTCTTTTTGGACAGCAATGGCTTCCTCCGTGGCCTTCTCCCATGAATTCCATTCTTGTTCAGTGTTTTTCTAATTGTAGATGTGTCAACAGAGATGTTAGCTTGTTCCAGTGATTTCCTCAGGTCTTCAGCGGGCACTCTCGGATTTTTCTTTACCTCATTGATGATGACTCGCCTTGCCCTTGGAGTGATCTTCGCAGGGCGCCCACTCCTTGGCAAAGTAACAACCGTCCCAAACTGTCTCCATTTGTACACTATTTTTCGAACTGTGGACAGATGAACATCAAGACTCTTCGAGATGGTTTTGTAACCCTTTTTAGCTTTATATAAGTCAATTATTTTGCGTCTTAGGTCTTCAGACAGCTCCTTTGTGCGAGGCATGATGCAAAGAGCATGCATCTCATCAAATCACACCTTTTAACTGGTTTTCCAGGGGGGTGGGTTGCTTACGACACAGTCAGTGATTGGACAGTGATTGGACTAAAGGGTGGCTCACACCTGAGTCAAATTGGCCAATCATGCAATTAGTCTAATTAGCTCTTGAAGGACTCTTAGCTGAGGGTGTACTTATTTATGCCTCGCTGTCCTGTCAATATTTCCATCTTGTGGCCAGTAAAAGTATGAAAATATGTGATTGTTTGAGTGGTTTTAGTTCAAGCAGACACTGTTTGTTCATTCTTGAGTTTGTTGGTGAGATCAGATCATGTTTTATGACCAATTTGAGAAGAAATGTGAGAAAATCCAAAGGGCGTACAAACTTTTTCTTGGGACTGTATACTGTGCTTCTTTTTGAGCCACTCCTTGGTTGATTTGGCTGTATGTTGTGGATTATTGTCATGTTGTTAGACTCATTCATGACACACTTTCAGTCTAGTGGTGGACTCAGGATTGTATATTACATTTCTCCCTGGATACTTGTGTTGATGCTGTGAAGTTGTCTGGTGCCTTTCCTAGACATGATACACCCTCAACCCATAATGTTACCCCTGCCATGCATGATGGCGAGGAGAGTGTTCTTGGGATCATAGGCAGCATTTCTTTTCCTCCAAACACAGTGAGTTGTGTTAATGCCAAACAGCTTCATTTTGGTTTCATCTGACTACATCACTTCACAATCATATCCTAATCAAATCTGATGTCCATTGGCAAACCTCGGGTGGGCCTGCACAGGTTATTTCATAGCCTCTTACTGCAGATGGGCCCGTCGACAGGCCTATTCACTCTATTCACTCAACAGCATCATAACAACATAGCTATGACAATGCAGACTGTCTTAACACATTGAGTGCCAGCCTTTGTTTGAGATTTTATTCTTTGAATGCCAGTCAGTTTCAACATTTTTCGAATATCTTGTGTTAAGCCTACAGACACATTGCAGATCTTTTTCTTTTTTTTTAAAGCTGAGGTTTCAAAGGTGAACACGGTTCATCTCCAGCTGCCTTTGTTTCCTAGTTATCCCACACCAAGTGAGGGTTAGTTTAGCTGAAAATAGACACAGAGGGCGCATTCAGACCGACTGAGAACCTGGTGCTGGTGCCCGTTCCCGCGCCTAATACCTCCTCTTAATGTATGTTCTCTACAAGTCTTCTGTTGTCCAGTCTTGCACTTTAAATGTCTGTATGAGCACTGTCTATGTCCATACTGTCTATGTCCATGTATGAGTACTGTCTATGTCTATACTGTCTATGTCCTTACCTAGATTAGTCTATGTCTGCATGGGAAAGCAAGAAACGTAATTTCAAATTCTTTGTATGACCAGTGCATGTAAAGAAATTGACAATAAAACCAACTTGACTTGACTTGACTAATCGTGAACCAACTGTCGTGTTCACGCCACAGATATTAGAGTTCATAAACTGGAAAGTTGGTTTGCAATGCGAACCGCAAAATATTTATCCGCGAACCGTGACGACAGCTGGTTCATCCGGGTAACACAGGCACGTGCGGAAAAAGTTCAGAGCCTGGTATGAACATGTAACCTGATTTACATCATCTGGCTGCGTTCGGCTACGTCACGCGGGGGCGTTCCCATGCCTCACACAATCAGATGGCAAGAGTCAGGTAAATGAACATGGGAGGTTCGCGGATAAGCACTTTAGTGCCGAACGTAACTGGTGCGGGCACCGGCACTGGCTCCGTTTTGGTCGGCCTATTACAGACAAAGCTTTTTAAGTACTATTTTTGGGAAACGCAGCCCTGTTTATTTGCCTTGTAGAACACCACATTTGGATTAGATGACATAAGATACTGTAATGTAATTCACTTGGAAGATCAGGTAAGGTAAGATTAGATTAGATAAAACTTAATTGTCTTGTCTTACATATGTGTCACAGAAATGCTCTCTTGGCTTGGCTCCAGCCATTCACACATTAAACAAGACATGTTAGACATTAAACAAGACACATGACGAAACAAGGCATACTGTGTAACAAGACAAGACGTGCGTTGGTGGTTGAATGACTTATAATGTTCATCTTTTGCTGTTGAGTAAGAGGGGATGGATTTCTTATATGTGTTGTTTTTGTGTGCTAGTGGTACATTGTGATCTACCTGATGGAAGCAGTCGGCAGGAGTGATGGAAGGGGTGGGGTGGGGGTGAGGTGTCCTCTGTCATCAGGTTGAATATCTTCACATGCAACGCTACTGTAAAACACATATACACAATATGTAAGCGATCGTATACATACATACAGGAGAATTAAGAAACACTAAAATTTTGAGATGGCAATATTGTAAGGCCTACATTCAAAGTGTAAGTCAGACTGTATATTCTCAGAATAATAAAGAAAGTAATTTGTATTAGGTTGTATTGAACATTTTTTCATTATACCGGAGCCTCTTAATTGATCACTGTTGTTCTCGAGAGGCAGATCGTTCTGTTCTTTCGACATTCATTTCCAGTAATCACAGATTAACCAATACAGACTGTGGTTAAATTGATTTCATTCGGGGATGTCAGGAGCTGTTATTCCGAGACAGGGCCCCCCCTGGGACAGGACAGACGTATGGGTGGCAGACAGTCTCAGAATAAAGTGCATACCACCTCCCACAGTGGGAGCTGAGCAAGAAAATACACTCTTTGAGCTTTGACAGTAGTGAGGATTGATGCTTTATTTAACAGCCCTTGCCCAATTCAGCACGCTCAAATTACAGTAACAGTTGTTTGGTTTATTTCTCAGCTCTAGACCTAACTTTGAAGCTATTTATATTAAATTGTACATGCATTCGGTAGTTATGCAAGTTCATTGCTGCCAGTGCCATAGTGGTAAACAGTTTGCGAGTGAACGATATGCTCGGCAGTAAAAAATGATCTGAAGGATATTCATATGGCTATTCATATTCATAACATGACATAGGTATTTCAGAATGCCAAGTGACGTGTTCTGTGATTTTGTGTTGATGGTGTTCATGTTCAGTTTCCCCACCACTACATCAGTTGTTATGTCATGTGTTGATTCAGTTGACTCATCATGAGTGTTACATGTAATCTGGAACTGTGCTGTCCCGCTTTGCTAGCAGAATCACTGGCCTTTCTGTCCGTCTTTTCCCCTTAGCACAGCACCTATGTTATAACCTTACTGTCACCAAAATTGTAATGTCTATGTCTTAACTTAATCTGCTACTTAAGGCTCTTGGCACTGTCATAGCAATGTTGTTATTATGTAGTTGAGTATTTTCAGCAAATAGTGAATGGGGCCGCCAGCAACCCCATCTGCAGTAAGAGGCTACGAACACCAGTTAGACCTGGCTGCACCACACATTGACATTCGGGACCGTCTACCCCTCTGGCAGAAAATAGATACAGTATGTAAAGCAGTTACATCTCTTAGACATTTCCCATGCAGAGATTTACTTGGCTGAGGAGGGAGGGAGGGTTGGGTTGAGAGGGCTTTTTCTGGGGGAGCATTGTTACTATAACAAGCCACCGAAATAGACAGTCTGGTTTAAAGTAGTGGGAGGTGAATAAAAGAATGGCAGTGTTTATCAGGTTATTTCCCCCTTATTCCACGTGTTGTTGCAGACAACAATACATCGCGAGTGATGTAGGGCAAGGAGTGACCGAAAAAGAAAAATGACATCGGGGCAGTCAGGGCATCATACAAAAGAAATATGTTTATTTTGTTCTTGGCAACAACAAAATAAATATATTTATACCTTAACATTTATCGTACATAGTCTGCATGTACAATAAATGCCAATTGTAACACTAGACCAAATGTTTCCGAAATGCCTGCGCTGAATATATTATGGCAAAACCATTAAGAACCTATTATTTCATTGTTGGAAGGCATATTGGTGTTCCATTTTCAAAGTCTATTTATTAGTCTAGCCAGCTATGTTTTCCACAAATGTCATAGCAGCATGCAGCAAGACGTAGTTAATCTCACTTTCTCCTCACTGAGCACATTACTGTGTGTCTCAGTCTCATTGTTCTCAGTGGGAGGTGGCATTTTGGCATCAGTGCTCTAATATTTCCCTTTTCAGAGCATTTTATTGTTCCTAATTTGGAACAGATGAATGTCAAATTGCTTGAAAAAGGCATTGGCAACATGACGGATTGTGTTATTGGATTTACCTGGAGACCATTTTTTTCGCATGCATGCAACTTTATAAACTATTATGTTGATCGGTCTGTTGGACACCAGTCTGGGTTTCCTGTTTGCACACAACTTGTATTTCCATACTGATACTGCTGCAATGACTTAAAGATACAAAAAAAGAATTGATTTGATATGCAGCCTTTTAAATATAATGCTACAACTGCCCATTGTGTTGTAAAATCACGTTTTTTGTGTGAGGCAAAATAGGACTTACCTGGCCATCATGTATTTCTGCTCAGCTTTGTGAGCTAACACAAGGGTCTGGAGGATCTTCAGATTCATCCTGCTCCTGAAGCACCATGCTGTAGGGGCAGTCATGGGTAAGCGGTTAGGGCGTCAGACTTGTAGCCCAAAGGTTGCCGGTTCGACTCCCGACCCACCAGGTTAGTGTGGGGAGTAATTAACCAGTGCTCTCTCCCACCCTCCCCCATGACTGAGGTACCCTGAGCATGGTACCGTCCTGCCGCACTGCTCCCTTGGGGCGCCATTGGGGGCTGCCTCCTTGCATGGGTGAGGCATAAATGCAATTTCGTTGAGTGTAGTGTGTAGTGTTCACTTGTGTGCTGTGGAGTGCTGTGTCACACTAACAATGTGAGTTGGGGATTCCCAGTTGGGCTTTAACTTCACTTTCACTTTGTGCCAATCAGGATCACAGGGTTGTCAGAGATGTGACGTAGTGAAATTTTGACTGTAATGGAGAAGGGAAAAATAAGTGAAACTCGACAGTTGTTTCAGGCAACAATGGTCAGTCGCAAAAATCAGTTCCATTTTCAAGTAAAATTTCTTCATGGATTCATTATCAAAAAAAGATCATTGAAAAAAATAGAAACGTTCGGTCTCCTACAAAAATATCTCTAATGATTTTCGAAAATTACTGACTTTCAACTTCTCACGCCCTCAGACAAAATGTAACAGCAGCTTATAGAGTATGGTGTGGGATGGTAGATCCTTAAAGGGTTTGAAAAAATATTTTCATCAAACCAAACTGGACGATTATACGGTATGGGCCTTCCTGTGTTACGAGAGTTCAGCTGTTCCCAATCAAGCCATTGCATCATGGCAATAGCATATTCCCTTATTTTGTTGTGGAATTACATTATATTTCTACCACAGAGAAACAAGAAGTGATGTGTACTGCACTTACTTGAACTTGAACTTACATTTCTTTTCTATGAGTTGTTAGTGGTCCCGATACTGTAAATGTTAATCGGGTGATTTTGTAGAGAAAACACATTTCCCCAATTGTTTTTTATTCTGAAGGATTTCAGTTCCTTTTTAAACATTTGTGTAATATTCGAAAGGCTTTGAAGACACTTAAATCACGGAATACCAATAAACAGGGTGCTGCCGTGTTTGATCTATTATTGTTGTTTATGTGTGGTACTCTCCTGCGAGAGATTTCACACCCGGGCTGACTAGCCTACCTCCAGCGGCCCCCGTCGGCAGACAGTATTGCCTTCTTCTGTTCTGTTCCTTTAGCACCACGAGGGTCCTTGTTTTTCCCTCAGTCACTCAGAGGACCCTGCTGCTGTCAAGGTTGAAATGAAATAGAAATATCTCTCTCCTGTTGACAGGAGGAAGCAGCAGCAGCAATATCAGCCGCCCCAGCAGACTACAGGCTGATGATGTGGGACGGGAGACACACTAGACATTGTTCTAATCCTCAAGCTATAAATCAATATTACTCTGCGCTGAATATTTTTTTTAAAAACATACCGGTAATTGAACAAATGAGCCACAAGGGATACAATTACCAGTCTGGAGTCCGCTATCAGTCACATTCGAGTGGTAGAACTTGTTTACTGTATTTCTTTCCATGGCGTTTACCTGTAAAATTGAAAGTGAATTAAAGAAGTTTAGTTCAGACACATGACATTCATTTAATGTTTTAAGACAGGAGAGTTGTTAAACCAAGCAAACAAACTTACTGAAACTCAGCGTGCAGCAGGCAAGAATTTCAATGAGTTTTTCACCTTGGTTTGTATGCTGCTGCAATAAACAATATCCAAGGTAAAAAATATAAATAAGTGGAAGTGTTGCGTTTTCTGAGATCATAGGATCCTGCCGGGCCCAGACAGAGTGTTCCTGGGGGTATTCTGCAGGCTTTTAAGTGCCAGCCCTGTGAGGTACCAGCCACTGAGATTAGTTAAAAGCTCTACACACAGCGGCTCTCGCAATGTTTACCTCCAATAGAGCTACTACTCCTCAATACACCTGCAAGGTCACAGTTAGCAGTTGCTGTTTCAGACACCCAGGTTGATGGCAGAGGGAGGTTTTAGTTGAAGTGAAGCTCAGTGAATTAGCTGCTTTAAGTTCAGCACAGTTAGTATTAGGATTCATTCAATAATAATCATAGAAATAGACATAATGCTCTCAAAACTCATAGATATACAATTTTTTTGGGTGTCCTCCTGTATGGTTGAGAACAAAAAAACATTTTGTTCACTTGCTGGTAGGTTGTGTGGGAACACATTACCTTTATTCGGATGTAAATGATTGTCAATAAATGTACAGTATAGCCTATAATGGTCTATAGTTTGGTTGGCTCCTCAGTGCAGTAATTCTTTTACTAGCTGTACTACATCTTCAGTTGGTCAATGGGATGTTTGAGCCGGTGCTTTTGTATTAAGGTTGGGGAAATGGTTTGTAATCAGGGGCAAGTAAATGGTAGCTTGGTCTAATTTCGTTTGTGCAGAG
The DNA here is from genome assembly GCF_034702125.1 of Engraulis encrasicolus. Taxonomy (NCBI): domain Eukaryota; kingdom Metazoa; phylum Chordata; class Actinopteri; order Clupeiformes; family Engraulidae; genus Engraulis; species Engraulis encrasicolus. Next base: position 13,250,495 of record NC_085869.1, read on the forward strand.
GGTCTCTAGAAAGGCTGAAATTGGAAAGGATGAGGGGGAGGGGTGAACGCTGTTGAAATTTTAAATGTGTGCCCCAGTCACTGATTAGTTTGCCTCACAACAAGACCAAACCCCGGAACATGGAAGGAACATGGACTGGAGTTTATGGACAATTCATAGCCAATGTAATTGTCCATATACTATGTCACGATCCCCTGCGTAAAAAGGAGAGGCCTTCTCTTGTATCATGGAGGGCCTGGTCTCTAATAGTGGCAGGTTTATAATTCACATAATTATAATTCAAAAGAGTCCCAGCTCTCTGAGGCCAGGTGCAGGACAAAGGAGTATCTGATAGTGGAAAGGGTAGAAGTCTGCACACTGTAGCTCCACTTTGAACATTTATTCTGGTCATACAATGTGTCGACCCAACAGGGTCTTCATCATGACTTGTACTCTTTCCACTATAGGTTTACAATCACTTACTATGATATACTGGTCATCCCACAGCAACCCCTAATGCAATCCATGTCCTCTTCAGCCTCAGGTACAGTAGAATAAAATTCAACCTGAAATGGTAAATGAATATTTGTGTCCAGTAAGCAAAAACTTGGGCACGATACTGGGGGATTTATAATTGGAAGCTTCTCACTTCTTGGCTTTTATCCGTGAACCTGCAGCGCTGCGCCCTATTTGTATGCAGGGCCACACGAGTCATGGTGCCACATTGTACTTAGCCTCCTCTCCTTTAAAGGGGCGGATCTCGCCAGTTTGGGGCCCTAGGCGAAATATAAACATGGGACCCTCAATAGTCATTATATAGACATACAATTTTGTGTTTAGGTGCTATTTGTGTTTTGTCTCATGTAGATCTTCAATTGCTTTACATGAGTGACAAATTAAAAGATCAAGCCTACTTTGTTGTGTTTACCGCAGCTGGTGTGACAGTTGTGGGCCCCTATGAAGGGCAGATTTAGTCAGCGCCCTAGGCAATTGCCTAGGTTTGCCTAATGGAAAGTCCGCCTCCTCTCCTTTAAATCAGCTGGAGGATGGTGTAGTGTATATGGCTCTGAAAAATATGTTAATACATTTTCTCAATACAGATGGAGAGTTCATTATTAGAATGGATTTTTTTTAGCTGTTTGATCAGATGCTAAATCAATCGCAGTAGCATTGCCTTTTGTCTTCCACAGTGGGTAGTAAATAGTTTGTTCAATACAGATTTGTCAGTGTTGCCTTGTTTACAATAGACTCGTGTTACAGATCTGATTTGACAGCCAGACGTGGGGAGGTGGATGTGTGGGGTGGAAAAACATGAGCGGATGAGAGGTGGCAAACCCAGACTCTTTGACGGGTCTTGACCTTAGCATGCAGGGCTGGTCTGGGGTAGAAATAGGGTCCGGGCACTTCTGGCTCAAAGGGACGCATCATAATCAGCAGCACAGAACAGACTCACCATTGAGCCCCCCAATTTTTTTTTTCCATTTCTGAAAATAGGTGCCCAAGAGGGTGCAGGGCCCACCGGGAAATGCCCGGTATGCCAGATGGCCAGTCCAGTCCTGCTATCAAACTCTTTTGACGGGTCTTGACCCTAACATGTCTTTAGGCCAGGATGCTTGATTATTTTGAAATATTTGCTGAGTCAGTGACGTCTCAACCTCACTTCTCATACTTAAACAAAACAAGCATCACAAATGCCCTTTTTCGTTTAGAATTAAATATGTTACGCTCGTTATTTAAAAGTGTGTAATGACATTTAATCATCTTTTGTGTATATTCATTTGAAGTGGTAAATGCTGGTCATTTCAGTATAAATATCTGTACAAAAAGAAGACAATCTGCACATTTCAAGTCTTTATTTTGCAAAGCTTCATTGGACTTGCAAGCTTTCGGTGCTAGACCTTCATGAATGAATCTCTACCTGAAGCTCAAGCACCAAAATCTTGCAAGTCCAGTAAAGCTTTGCTATAAAAAGACTTGAAGTGTGCGGCCTGTCTCCTTTTTTGTGTATATTTATTTAAAGGAGTCCAATAAACTATTACACTATATCATGTCCCAAAGTAGCCATGCGTAATAGTGTTGTTACATCCTGTGTATTTCAAGTGAGGCTTGATACCTACAAAGTGTTTGGATTTTTCTTGACTAAAACACATTTCAGAGCTGACATTTCCTTTTCAATCTGAGCTTGCTCCATTAGGTTGTGGCGCGGCGCCGGTCCTCAACAAGGCACCATTATGGTTTTAATTTAGCTGAACAGGAAATCCAGCCTTTTAATATTGCACATGAAAATTCTCTATTACCACCCTCCTCCGTTCAGTTGAAAATCTCTAAATGCTTAATAATTTCCATTTTCTATTTCAGAAGTATCAGATGATTGCATTACGTAAAAGCAGGGCTGGTCCGGGGAAAAATAGGGCCCGGGCACTTTGGCTTAAAGGGGCCCCTCATAATTACCGGCGCAGAAATGACTCACCAGTGGGCCCAGCACCCTCGTGGGCTCCTATTTTCAGAAATGTGAAAAAATGATTTTTTTATTTACATTTCTGAAAATAGGGGCCCACGAGGATGCAGGTCCCACTGGGAATTGCCCGCCATGCCAGATGGCCAGTTCAGACCTGCTTAAAAGCACCTCCTCGCTGCAGCCCTGGCTTTACAATTTTAATAGAATCTGCTCACCTTCCGCGGTCAAGCTTTGGATAAATACTATAGCTCTTTCACTTGGAAAAGGACTCCTCACACGTACTAAAATCAATCTAGCCCCATATCTGGCTCATTTTCAATTATATGTTTAAGTGAGTGAAATACAGTCATTGCAGCTTAGGAGAATAGGAGGGACACCACTCTGATCTTGGGATTGTGATCAACCGTAAGTAAGAAATACTGAGAAGCAAAAGAAATCATTGCTCTGGTGTCTTTGCAGAGATGCGCTTTTATTTAAAGCTTTTGTGAATGAACTGTGTATGAGGTTAATGCCCTATGTCATGACATCTATGTCAATCATGGGAAACTTTAAAAGCATCTGTAGTATATTGTCATGTAAAAGTTTTTTTTTTTCTATTCGGGGCAACTACATCTATTACACAAGTTGGCTGGTAAAGTTTTGTTTCAATACCATCATTATTGGCATTGGATATCGTACTAATGGCAGAGGATCCAAAACGCTGATGTTAGAATAACTTTCTGTCAGTAGTATCACTTAACCGGAGTAGCTCCTCTGTTCGATATCAAAAGGAAGATGCATCTTTCCCTGTAATTGAATTTTGTGCTCAAGATTAGTTTTACAGAATGAATTAAAAAAAAAATACTAAAAACAATTGAACATGGGCAAGTTATTACAGAGGAGAGGGACACCCAGAGATGCTTTCCCTTTGAAATGGGCTTCCATAGACATTTTGAATTCAGGAGCCATATGTTCTCATCTTGGTTTCTATGTGTGTTACAATGCTTTAGTCCCAGGCAGGCAGGCAGGCAGGCTTTCCCGCTCCTCCCCTTTCCTCTCCTCTCCTCTCCTCCGCTCTGCTCTGCTCCGGCAGTAATTCCATGGTGTGCCCTGCTCACAGTGCTGCCCCCTGCCCATCAAAAGTGGAGCCAGTGATTTGGGCTTCATCCATCACAGGTTGCTTTATCAGTAGGTGTCCTGTTTTTAGCTATTTGTCGATTTATCCTGTCCCTTTCCAGCGGCGCCTCTGAGACCTGGAGAGCTCTGAAACCTCTTTGATGGGATTGGGCAGATACCCCCCTGCCCCCCCCCCCTCCTGCCTTAAATGTGGTCTGCTCCCTCCCTCCTCCCCCCGACACATAACACCGCAACACACCAACGTGGTGACTCTGACACGTTGTCCAAGCACATTGGATAGCAGAAAACAATATGATTGTGTGGATGTGTAAAAAAGTGAGAGAAATGCTTTTTTAACATGGAATCCTTTTATCTGTTAAAAAAAATGTAAGTTTTCGTGACATTTTGGTATTATGAACATTTACTTGTTTTCATGCCTCCATGACGATGCGATTCGATATCGTTTTCTTAAGGCAGCGATTCGATTATTTTCGATACTTAAGAATGCCCCACGATACGATATGATACAATTCAATTTGATCGTTGGCCTACAGTTGTATCGATGCATCAATGGATTATTATTTACACCACTAACACCTTGAACTGTCATGGGATTCCGGAAGTAGCATATGAAATAGGCAGTTACGGAAAAAGAACAAGTTCTCTAGCTCCCACTAAAGCCTTCAGTCTTGTTAACAAAATGTCAGTGCCCCCTGGGTAGCTTAAGCAAACAGGTAAGGGGGTGTGGGTTAAAGAAAGCACAGGATGGCAAGATAGTGGCGCATGATGACCATGCTGTGGCTACAAGCTCTCCCTAAAACTAGGAATTACACATTTGGCAACTACAGATTTAGCGGTTTTCAACTTCACATGTTTTGATAATTCACGTACAACTTCCAAAATCCCAGGACATTACGTATGACCAGAGCCACTGACAGCTTTGGCCACGCCCGCCACAAAATCCTCTGAAAGACCCCCTCCCTAATAAATAAAATGTAATGAGTACCCAATAATGGGGCCCCCTCTCTCCCTGGGCCTGGGACAAATGACTCCTTTGTCCCTACCTCCACCCCTGTCGACTGCCCTGCGTATGATGGCAAAAAAAACTAACCAACTGCAGCTTCATCTAAAATTGAAGAGTTCAGATGCAAAACCCTCTAACTCCATTTCTGAAGACCCGCACTTCTATATTTTTAGAGAACCCCGTTGTTGGTTTGGTTTACATTTATATACTTGATAATACATATAAATAGTTATATTACATAAATAAAATGTAAAAATATGCAATTTTGATAGCTTTGTATTAAATAAAAATGAATTAAGATTATTTTCTGAAAAGGCACTTAGGGGGTTTTGCATCTGAACTCTTCAATTATTTTTGTAAAGTAGTTTGAATGTGCAGAGTGTGGTTAGTAACTGCATGTACGTGTATACAGTATTTGCACAGTGAATAGTAGTTTGAGTCTTAGCAAAATTGTATGCGGTCTTCTGAATCATAGTACAGCATATTGGAAATTCCAATATGCTGTACTAGGGGTACACTGTAGTGCATTCAATCGAGACCATGGCTAGCTATTGATTGCTCAATTGACATGCTAAACCATCTGTATTTAGCTGAGAGTGTAATGTCCTTTTTTATTGTCTGTGTGCCTGTGCTCAGTGGTCATTTTATAGTATTTTCAGGTTAAATGAGGTGAAGACAGGCTGACCAGAAATCCCCAATAGATTTTTTTGCTCCAGCTGTATGGAGACAAATCACCGTGTTATAGAAGAGTGTCTGAGGTCTCATTGCACATCTTATAATGTAATTTCTCCAATCTTGAGGTCAAGGACCCCGGGGATGGCATTAGGATGGATGAAATGTCACTAGGAAGGAGAGATGTTGTTAACTGCTGAATAAGATCAGACTTTTTCTTTCTGTTGCACACTTTTCCTTTTCTTGGTGATTGATGATGGTCATTCTTTGATTTAACTTTTTTGTAATTTTTTTTTTGGGGGGGTTTTCAACTTTATTTAGACAGGACAGTGAAGAGTGGGACAGGAAATGAGGGAGAGAGAGAGACGGGAGAGGATCGGGAAATGACCCGGGACGGGAATCGAACCAGGGTCGCTCGTGTAGCAGTCCAGTGCCCAGCCGACTGAGCTACAGCTGGGCCTGATTGAACTTTTTTTGCATGTGTTTCTCTGTGTTCCTACAGTGGGACGCCATCACGGAAATGGACGAGCACAACAGGCCCATACACACCTTCCAGGTGTGCCACGTGATGGAACCCAACCAGAACAACTGGCTGCGCTCCAACTGGATCTTCCGGGAGGCCGCGCAGAAGGTCTACGTGGAGCTGCGCTTCACGCTGCGCGACTGCAACAGCATCCCCTGGGTCTCCGGCACCTGCAAGGAAACCTTCAACCTGTTTTACATGGAGAGCGACGACGCGCACGGGCTCAAGTTCAAATCCAGCCAGTACACGAAGATCGACACCATCGCAGCCGACGAGAGCTTCACACAGATGGACCTCGGGGATCGCATTCTCAAACTGAACACTGAGGTGCGAGAGGTGGGGCCCATCACGAGGAAAGGTTTCTATTTGGCCTTTCAGGACATAGGGGCGTGCATAGCTCTGGTGTCCGTACGGGTATACTACAAAAAGTGTCCTTTCACCTTTCGAAACCTTGCCACATTTCCAGACACCATTCCACGAGTGGACTCCTCGTCGCTAGTGGAGGTGCGTGGAGCTTGCGTGAAGAATGCGGAGGAGCGAGACACCCCAAAACTCTACTGCGGGGCAGATGGAGACTGGCTGGTGCCCCTCGGCCGCTGCGTCTGCAGCGTGGGCTACGAGGAGTTAAATGGCGCTTGCATTGGTGAGTGACAATGTGGCATTGTGAATATTTACGGTATGCAGTGGCGTGCACAGACGTTTTGGGGGGCAGGTGCTGAATGGGGGATGCGGGGGGTGTAGGGGGCATGTGGAACTTCTGGCTGCCTTGCTATAGAGGCTATGTGTTAGATCAAGGCATTATTGTCACATTATTTTCATCGTGAAGCATTAGTAGATGAACGTGTCAACATGGAGTACATGGGCATTTTTTGGACCAGCGGAGCAAAGAGGCAGGTGCTTTAGCACCACCTCTTCCCTATCTGTGCACGCCTATAACGGTATGCATGTTGAATGGAAAAGATCGTCGACTTTGTGATGGTACTAAGGAGCGAAAAAGCCGACTAGAAAATGTGTACTCACCGATAAGTAAATCGTGCATGTTTGGTGAGTGAGAATGTGGCATTATGAACATTTATGGAATGCATGTTGAATGGAAAAGATCATCGACTTTGTGATGGTATCTTTTTTTTTCTAGCGCTGTAGGCCTAGCATTTTTTATCTGCTGCCGGAAATGTAAAATGTCAACATCTGTACTTTAAGCTTACAAGAAAAGCCCAACCGTAATCCATCTCACATACATCTTGACCGCATAGGGTATTAGAGGTACTCAGGTGTATCCCAAGTCAAATGCAGGCGGCTCTGTGCTTGCAGTACCACTGACATTATGATTAGTCTAGTCTAGTGAATCAGAAATATCACAGGGTCTCAGACGAGAGAGGTCTCACACTACTGGTAACAGAGAGTGCAGAGCCAGATACTGGGTGACAGCACCAGCACCAGTGTTGCGGCATAATCTCCCACCGTAGTAAGAGCAGGCGCAGTGGCATTTCATCTCTTCGTGAAAGACAGAGTCCACAGGCTCATTCAGATGAGATCGAATATGAAGAACATCTCGCTGTTTAAGGTTGATTTCAAGCCCAGATGGAGACGCGGACCCCTTTTTTCTCTTGGTGGGAGCGGAGTGGGAAAGGGAGTGTCATATTAGGAAAATCTCAGTGTAAATCTGCTCTCGCTATCTTCTGAGGCTGAGGCGGCCGTGCCGCCGTGCCGCACCACACTGGTCCCACCCCCGAGGTGCTATCAGTAGAAGGGATCACTCAATAGATTAAGGGTTGCAGTCACACAAGGCTGTCAGATGTCAAGCTGTGTATCTGTAATGGGGCTGAAAAAAGTGAATCCTTTCACAGTGCACAGCACAATCTCTCTGAAGACTTTTCTAAAGCCCAGCTTTAAAAAAAAAAGACTCTTTCGCTCGCGTCATATTCATCACAGCCATGGTGACCATCTCACTTATTTTATTTTATTTTATTTTTTTTCCCCCACTATTCTGTGATGTGAGACATCCCATTGCTGAAGTATTAATTGCCATTTTTTTTTTAATTACTATTATTTCACTTAGGGCTGAACGATTATGGAAAAATATTAGCGTGATTATATATAACCAAGAATGCATTATATAGGGAACAAAATAAAACTGAATTGCAATAATTATATAAAATGCAATATCGTGAAGCTTAGGTGGACCTACAGATTTTTTGCCAGAAATACCAGCCTGTCAACATGTTCATGTAGGTTTCTGGCAGGTAGTACAATGCAAATGGTAAATATATATTCTGTATTAATGATATTCTCACATCGCATGATCTACTGCAATACGATACGATTATACTTTATTGTCAGTCTACACGTAAATTCATTTTGCATCCCTGAGCAAAACTCGTTTAAGACAGGACATGCACATAACATCACATCACAAGACTATTGCACAACTGACAAAAACAGAGGACACTGGCCTATATACAGACATACATGCATACATACATTACATACAACCCACATACCTTGAAGATATTACCAACATGGAGTGATAGTAACACTATGCAATACTGAGAAGAACACCTGATCACCAACACACCTAGATACATTTACTTACATTCATTGTTAGTTTGTTTGTCTTGACGGGTGGAAACAATTGCAAGGGCACATGGGGGATGAATTCAGAATACTTGGCCACCACAAACTCACCACTTTGATCAAAAAGAGAAGCTGGCAGGCAAGGAGACCAAGGAGTTCCTTTCTCCTGGTCCTGTCATCATTTCTAAATGTACTATGCACGGCAAGAAGGGAGGAGAGTCAGTTGAGACGTTCAGATGAACAGGGAGAGAGATAGAGAGAGAGAGAGAGAGAGAGAGAGAGAGAGAGAGAGAGAGAGAGAGAGAGAGAGAAAGAGAATGATATGCACGGCAAGAAGAGTCAGTTGAGACGTTCAGATGAACAGAGAGAGACAGAGAGAGAGAGAGAAAGAGAGAGAGGGAGAGAGAGAGAGAACGAGAGAGAAAGGGAGAGAGGGAGGGAGGGGAATATAAAGAGAGGGAAAAGATGTGAAAGTTGGCTGTGGTCCTGATCGCTGAGGGATGCTAATATCCTTGGACGGAGCTCATAGTCTGTCTGGAAGTGTACAGGAGGCAAGCTGGCAGAGCCAGTGTTGCCAGATTGGGCTGTTTCCCGCCAAATTGGGCTGCTTAGGATGGCCGTGTGCTGGAAAAAATGGATTTTGGAAAAAAAAAACGCCCAATATTTGGCCATTGAAATCAATAGAATTGGGCGGGATTTAGTGCTTCCAGGTGGGTTTTGAGCATTTTTTTGGGCTGGAAATCATCAGCCTCATCTGGCAACCCTGGGCAGCGCTCGCATGGCTGGCAAACTGGCTGAAACCATTCTCTCTCTCTCTCTCTCTGTGGCTGTGTCTGTGGCACAATGCTGCAGTGCAGACAGCCACATGCTGTACCGTACCGTAGGTGGCCAACATACACGGGTTACAGAAATGCTAATGACATGCAGTGTTGTGCATACTTGGCTTTGTCAGCATATGGGAATAATAAAGGTGTTTGGTTCATGCTAATTTTAGTTTTGGCCTGAAGGGACGAATTGTGTAGTGTGTGTGCGTTTGGCGCGCATGTGCGTCCGTGTGTGTCTGTGTGTGTGTGTGTGTGTGTGTGTGTGTGTGTGTGTGTGTGTGTGTGTGTGTGTGTGTGTGTGTGTGTGTGTGTGTGTGTGTATGAGTGTGTGTGTGTGTGTGTGTGTGTGTGTGTGTGTGTGTGTGTGTGTGTGTGTGTGTGTGTGTGTGTGTGTGTGTGTGTGTGTGTGTGTGCGCGCGTGCATGTGCGTGTCCGTATGTGTCCGTGTGTGTGTGTGCGTGTGTGCGTGTGTATGCGTCCGTATGTGTTCGTGTGTGTGTGTGCGTGTGTACTGTACAGTATGTGTATGTTATACTGTGAAGGTTAGTACTATTGAGAAAGATTCGATGAAAAGACGACAACGCTGATTGACAGAGCTTGTTAGTGCTGTGTACAGGTGAGGATACACCTTCATGTTGTTTAATCCCCTTTCATGTCAGACATGGTAGGAAAGATGTAAGTATTTGTCAATGTTTTGCTTTCTGAGAGAGAAATGCAGCTGATTGCAGATGAATCCAAAGTAATTTGATTAATTGGGGAGCTGTGTGGGAGGGGTAGCTAGCGGTACATTTGTTATGTGTCCAGGGAACTGTACTGGTAGGTTTATGCAAATGTGACTGAAGAATAAATTATGGAAATTACAGTTTGCGAGTAGTTGTGCCAAGTTGATACATGAACTCATGGTGACTTTTGCTTCCTCTTTTTATTGCTGAGTGTGACTTCAAAGGCTGGTGTGATCAAAGCTGGTAGAGGGGAAAAAAAAAAAAATCCCCAACGCTCCACCGCCGAAGCGCATACACACACAGCCTCTCGTCTGCTAGCAAAACAAAGGCAGCCTACCATTTGACACTTTTTTTTTCATTTTGCTGGCAAAAAAATGCTGTCAGACATTGCAACATTTCAATTGATTTTTTTTTTTTTGCCCATTTTCTATTTTAAGTCTAGCCTCTATGACAGTGAATAAGTCATTAAAGTAAAGACCGTATGGAATGGCCTAGATAAGCCATCAGAGCATTGACGTTATGGCTTACTCTGTTGTCATGAAATAAAAGCTTTGCAGAGGAGGTGGTGGGAACGGAAGCAAACAACGATTTGTTTTAGCCGTGAAACGCGACACCTTGCAAACATGCCTGTTCAGATTTCAGTGATCAGTTGAGCTGTTGTAGTTTAACGTCTGTCTTAGATTCCGGTTTACTTTGAAAGATGTCCATTATTTAGTTATTAATCAGGCGTCATTCAAGTGCCTTTAAAACCTTCATATGATTGTAGGGAAAAGAACAATTTTCACTAATTCAAATGAGTGCCATTATTTTGCTTCATCTGCATTGTAAGATAACTACCGACATTTCAAACAGTCCCAAATCCTGTTTTCTTTCACATGGACGTGTTAACTTGAGCAGGGGAATGAGACTGAGCCAGGTGCTCTAGTAGCCTGGTCCTGACCATCCCATAATACTACCATTTCATTTCGTATTCATGGTCTGGAGGTTCTTTGATCTGACGCGATTGCAGGAAGCGGGAAGGACATTTTCAGAAAAATCAGGATAAGTTGTTGAACAAACATGTCTGACGTCTATCTTTGGCGATGTAGGACCGTTTAACAGACACGTCTGACAGAACATCCTATCGTAGGATAAAATTAAAACATAGGACCGTTTGTCTGAGCACCGGCCAAATCCTGCCGCTCAACATCACTCCACAGAAAACAGGTACCAGACACCTCAGTAGCACCTGTCCTCTCATTATGGCTTTTGTGCAGAGCTTCAAGGCACCTGCCAATGCCTGTGTACGGTACAGGGGTGGGATAAAGCTCATCTTCCATCTTGGCCTACATACAGTAGTGATCTTCCAACTGATGACTGATACTGCTGTTTTTTTGGTCTGAGTGACAGTGACTTAGGGGCAAAAGTTTTCAAGTCGGCAGGTGTCCCTCACCCTGCTGTTCGCTGCGCGTCTCCGCAGCCTCCACAGCACCATCCAAACCTGTTAGACATGGCTGCATGCATTTGGCTCAACGCGTTCCGTTCCGTTCTCTCTCTGTCTCTCTCTCTCCTCTCTCAAAGTAGGAGCTGGGTGCTGATTCGCTAATCCTGGCTGCTCAACACAAGAATGATATGAGAAAAGTAGGTCAGTTTTAGAAAATGCTCAAGCTATGAGAATCCGTTCTCATGGTGGAGCGTGTGTGTGTGTGTGTTTTTTTTCTTTTCCTCCATGAACTCTCAGTGACCCGGTTGATGTGTGTGCTCACAATAGCACCCAATCGGCTTTGCTGAAGCAATGCAAATTAGGCTGACAGCTTCCCAAGCATCCTGATGTATATGGATCGCAAACCCCTGCCTGCGTTGGGTGCCTTCATATTGCTGAAATAGTGTCAAGTTATATATGATGTTGTGATGTTTTACGGCTGCCAAAAAATCCGATGTCTGAAACACAATATTTACTGGTGCATTTGGTATGCTTCGGGGTCTGTTGTTAAGCGTAGCGAATTAAACTGGTATGAAGTAAATACCGTAGTTTGTTGCCAATAGCAGTTGCGTGTGAACAGAATGTTGAGGAGTAGGCCTATTGCATTACATGGGATAATGAAAAGACGAAGACTTAACACACTGTATCTCTGCAATTACTGAAAAATGCAATGGAAGTTTCAAAGAATAGTGTCCTTGCTACAGTATTTAATCATATGAGTAATTCATGACAGTGTCCTTCAAAATTATATTGAGTCTGCCTGATGATTTTCTCCATTTGGACAAGACTGGTATTAAAGGGACACTGTGTGAGATTTGTAGTTGTTTATTCAGTATTCATGCTGCCCATTCACTAATGTTACCTTTTTCATGAATACCTAACACCACCATCAAATTTGAAGTATTCATTATGACTTTTCATACATGGAAAGGGGGATCTTCTCCATGGTCCGCCATTTTGAATTTCCAAAAATATCCATTTTTAGCTGCAAAAATGACTCTACTTGGACCATACTAGAAAATATTTGTTTATTACTTAGTAAACTTTCATGTAAAGAGCAAATTTGGCAATAGACAGCCCAGTTTCAATGAGCAGCATAGTTGCAGTACCTTTTTTGACCATTTCCTGCACAGTGTCCCTTTAAAGTGTTTATGAAACGAAAACAAAGTAAAGGAATTTGACCATTTCCAGGACAGATTCTGAAAGTTCTAAGCCTTGTGAATAAAATGGGATATTGTCTGGGTGATATTTTGTTCTAAAAGTCATGTTAAAACGTTCCCAAAAAGTGTTTTTTTGGTGACATGCAAATTTTATGCAAATGATATGCGTGACATAGAAGGGGTGAGTTCACCTCATTCCACCTTGTTCAGATCAATGGCGGCTAGTACCAAAACAAAGCGCAGTGTCAAGCAGTGTGTTGCTGGAGGGCCGAACGGTGCCAGCTGCAAAAATGGCTACTTGACAGAAGGAATATCTTTGCACAAGTTCCCTTCTGTGAAGAATGATGGAACTGTGGCCGACAAGGAGAAGGCTAAATCAAGCTAGGGCTCTGTGGATCCAATGCGTGGTTTTGAAGCAAGCTCTTGGTCACTGTTGTGCTCGGCACATTTCCACCCCTTGTGCTTCACCACAAATGTGGAGGTCGCGGGCATGGTTGGACTGTTTGACATCGCCGGCGTGCAGACTGAAACTGCCCCTGTAACTGCTCGGGCACGAAGACAGGTGAGTGCACTGCTTTGCTTTAGGCTACTCGTTTTACCTTCTACCGTCTACCGTCCATCTGCTTTGTATGTTGTTTTCAGGAAAGGGTAATGCACATGACATGCCAAACCGATGCGAATGCTCTCGGAATATGCACTTTTTATTGCCATTCAACTGGTCAATAAATTGGTTTTGGGAGGATATCCGCACATCAGCGTGGTGCTCTCAGTCGAGGACAGCCAACTCACAGATTGGGCTACTGCTTAGCGAATAAACAGAGATGCACATAGCGTAGGCCTACTTTGAAGCGTTGATTGTTTGTTTTTAGTATTGTGGTGCACGTGTGGCTGACGTTTGGACACACCTCGTCCTCAGAGTCCGGCTGAGGGACACGCGACACCTGTGACTTTGAGCACAAAAAATAATAATAATGATAAACGCTAAAAATATGCTGAGGACTCAGGCTATATAGGGCGTTTTTCCAACAGCCTAATACCTCCGTTTTTTTCTCTAGTTGATGATATTTTTTGCATGTAGCCTACATGCATTTCAATCACACTATATCGCGCAATTGAATCAAAATGCCCCCCATTTGTCAACAAATACACACGCCATGTCATCTGTGGGTCATGGCAAAGCGCCCTTAGCAACCGTAACCATAAACAAAACGAACTGTCAGGCTATGTCAACAATCGTCACTTCGCCTGTCAGACATGTCACTTTCTGCAGATGTATCAGTGCCTCTGAAATAGATTTGTGCTGCTGTTTTTTTTTCTCATGAGGTTGGATGTGTGGTTTTTCGACACGCTGATGTTTGTATCAGAATTTTGGTTCCTTTATAAGATGTGGGTCCATCAAATGTGTGTTGTTTTCTCAGATCGCCATACTAGCAAACCAGGGACTCCCCTCTATGATGTCACAGCCCAGCTCATTAGTCACACCAAATTTCACAGAATTCACACTTTGAGTTGCCATTTTCACAAGTTCCTCCAGGATGATTGGGTTCAAAGTCTCATCGATGCTATCAGAAAAAACAAGGCTTTAATGGGAATGACCGTTTGTTTTCGTTTCATAAACACTTTAAGTGGAGATGTACAAACAGGATTACAAAAACGCTGGGGCACTTTGTATTTTGTGAATAAAACCAAAATGCTGTCATTTTCAAAACATTCACTTTGTTAATACGAACATAATGCAAAGACAACATGCCGTGTCTTAAAGCCAAGCAAATATTTTCAACAAAGTATGTGCTCTTTTCAAATTTCAGGGATGCATCTCAAAAAAGTTGGGACAGGGCCAATGAAATGCTGTTATAGATGGATAAGACTAAAATCAAAGCGAAGGACAACACTAATGGCAGGGAAACAGCTAATAACACGAACTTTGGAATCTGTTGGAAAGAGAAATACGTAGGTGTTTACTTTGCTGTTGTTGTTTTTATGTGTTTTTTTTCTGGGCAAAAGAAGTATAAATTAGACTTAATGATACATTGATTGTGGACAGTATTATGGATACACATTTAAAAAGTAAAGCGATTTCATACAGTAGAGACCAAATGTTTTACAGTTGGCTATATTATACTGTAAAGTGGTCTGGAATGTGCTGCTTGGTCTCGTAGACTTGATTTTGAAATTCTCATTTTCTTTATTTTCTTGATTTTTGCCGTATAGGAAATGCTGCTATAGGCGTGTTTGTGTGCGTGTGGGTGCGCGCGCGTGTGGGTGTGTGTGTGTGTGCGTGCGTGCGTGCGTGCGTGCGTGCGTGCGTGCGTGCGTGCGTGCGAGTATGTGTACATGTGTGCATTAGGGCCAAAGGAAAGAAAATTAAAATCATACTGAAGTTGATCTTTAGCTTCTTTGAAGATGACTTTTTCATTTACAGGTTGATTAATAGAAATCCCTGTAATTATGCTGTAATTAATACATGTAGGCCCCTACTTTTTTCCCGAATTGTATGGTTAAGAGGCATGAAGCCTTAACAGGTTTAAAAAATACATGCGGATATTTTGTAAGCTTACACCTAGTTTAAGTACCCAATGAAATTGCAAGCCTTTTCGGCTTTTATTTTTAGCTATTCTTTTAGCCAAGGGAAGCATCTTCTGTAAATTGTCAAGGATGTCATGGTGAGGATCAAAGTAGAGCCCCAGCACACCTGCAGCAGTGCCTTCAAGATGCACTAGACTTAAAGAACAGATGGCAAATGCTTTTTGTCTTTGAAAACGCAGACCAACAGTGGTTTTCAAAGTGGGGGCCAGGGACCCCTGGGGGGGCCGCGAGGGGGTGCTAGGTGGTCTGCGGCAAGTTGGAAGAAAGAGTATAATAAAACAAAATCTTGATTGAATAATTAATGTACACCAAAATGAAACAAAGAATAGCTAAACAATATTCTCATTTGTTAAGAACTGCATTATAATAATCTATTGCATCTCTGAACATTACTTCTATTTTCACTGTTTTATATATGCCAATGGGGCATTGACACATAGACACATGGTTGACACATTCCTAGTCACTTAGTCGACACATGCACAGACAAAAACTATAGTTGTGAATGGGGGTGCACAGGGAAAGAATAGTGTGGCACGACCCATGTGAGGGGGGCCTTGGCTGGAATCTACTGGTATACATGTATGAGGGGTCTTGTTATGGTAAAGTTTGGGAACCCCTGCGGTAGACGTAAAGAACAGATGGCAAATGCCTTTTGTCTTTGAAAACACGAACAGAACACGATACACATAAACCACACGATACACATAAACCACGTGTTCATTTCAAGGATTAGTTGTTGAAGTATTGCTTTAGTGTAGTGCCCAAACACAAACCTATTGCATTGGATAAACTCAGGTTGGTCACTTGTACAGCATTACAGCATTGACAGTGATCTGAATAATGTAGAGTGAAGATGGATGGCTGGACTTTTGTGTCTGCAGTTCAAGGTGATGAATCTGATTCCCAACATGTTGGCAGGGTTCTTGAGGGGACAGGGGGAGTTGTGTTTCAGCTCAATGTCAAAGTCAGCTTCCAGCTCTGGCATAGTCTAGCTTAACTTTTTGAAACTTGTTAGTGCGGAGCGATAAAACAAGTTGTCTGTCCACCCCCAGCACTTCTTCTAAGCACCTGCAGCACAAACTTGCTGCTCACACAAATTAGAAGAAGTCTATTGTTTTGAAAGTGTCCCTCCCACCGGCATCGGTGGCATACTAATAGTGCTAGACAGTGCTGATGAATTCGCCCTACGAACAATGAAGGTGAGCACGCAATTTTTTTTTAAGTAGGTTATCAATCAAACCAACTATAAACTACTGTATGTGTATCTCAAATATACGCTCCTGATGTTATTGTCCTTCAGAGAAATGTTTACACGTATAGTCACTTCATACATTATTAAAAAAGAGACATTTAATGGTGCTTATAATAATTTATTGTGACACATTATTGTGACACATCCTCCGCTTATCACTTATCCTCTCAGGCGTATCCAACTGTGCTCTCCTATCATATCACGGCCTTAGCCATGCGTATGCGTTGTGATGGTGGCTGTCTTCACCAACTTGTGGTCAGTGCATTTCTAATTCCCTCTGAAGTGCTCCTTTGCATATCAAAGCGAGAGGATATGAGTAAACATTCTTTATGAGTCCATCTGCTCCCCCCCCTCTCTGGAGCCCCGAGTGAATGGGAGACGTTTCACAGAGGCGGCGGCTGCAGCACGGCACGGCACGGCACGACTTCTTTCACTTCCGCGGGTGGAGAAGTAATGCAGCCTCCCTCCAGCAACCATTAAGCAAACAAGGAAGCAATCGTGTCATGGCTACTGGGTATTTTTACTCAAATTAAGTCTCTTGATGCTTGGTAACAGGCAAGCTAAAATATAAAGTTAAATTGAATTGTGATTTCGTTGTTTTTGTGTTGTTGTTGTTATATTGCTCCGAGTAGTTCGCTGATGCTTTTGTCCGTGTTCATAGGTTAACTAGTCAATGGCTTGGTAAGTGTTGCATTTTTGAAGGAGAAAAAGCCAGTGTGTTCTGTAGGCCTATTGCAGTAGCAAACAGTGATTGTATGTCATACATGATGTGACGTCTATATACAGTATAAGACATGAAGGCAACCCTCCTTCCCATTCCATGTGTGTACCATGTAACTTCTATGAGAATTCAAATGTGTTTCAAACTGGACCTTGTGAGCAGTCATCAAGGTGTTATCAAGAAAACAAGGCACACAATTATGACGGGACCAGCCAGCTACTGTAGATTCAATGATATTGCCAGCTTGGAACGAGGTCACCCCTATGTTCCCCGGGTCCTATGTTCCCACTACCGGGGAACCCTGGTATCCTGGAACCCTTTTTAAAAAAAAATGGGTGAAATACGCATGAAGTACGCATGGCAACCGTTTGTGCAAGAAATATGCATGCACAAGCATCCTGGGCCTTATCCACTTGTCAGATACAATGCGGGGAACATAGGGCCCTCTTTTAGAAAAAGGGTCCTAAGTACCCCGGTCCCATACAAAGACTGGGGAACATAGGACCCGGGGAACATGGGTACACTCCCATTGGAACTAGAACTAATATCACCAGACACAGAGAACACCAGAGAGGTACATGAGAGCATGAGCAATATAAAACTTATTTAACTCAAAATAGACGGTAAAATAAGCTTATTTCCAGAAATGGTGCTGTATCACTTTAATGTATTTGGGGGACAGAGACAAGCGGATGGAACTATGGACATTTGATGCAAATCCATGCAGTTTTTGTAGTTTTTAGACTAATGTGTGTCCCGTGGGGAAATATTTAAACAGGCATCAATGAGCAGAGTTTTGTTTGCATGCTCGCATATTGTAATGGGATGCTAAAATACAGTTTAGCGTTGTGCAGCTTTGTGCTTATCTCCTCTTTTCCATTAAGCTCAAGGTTACCTTGGATGCTGGTGGGGGTGAGGATAGCTTTACCATTTATGACCATATTATGGGCATTTAGTTTAGAGTAGCGAGAGAAAAGAGTTGGCCTCTTTTTTGTGAAACATTAAGATGAAGAAACATGAACAAGTTAAGAGAAAAGGACAATTCTTTGAGTTGGAAGAATCACATTGCTGTAGTTGGAAATGGTTGTAATATATTTACATTATTAATATATTGTATAATGTAATACATGTAATAATATATGTAATAAATTGTATATACAGTATTCTGCAGGGATTGTTAGATATTCAGCAAATATGGTGCACATAGAAAATTAAACACCTACATAGAATCCATGTGGGCTTGGCCTGGAATATTGGACTGACAGGTTGACTGTATATTGACAAATGTTAGTGTTGAATGGCATAGTAATTGACTGTGACTTATAGTGATTCTTTCTGGACGCGTAGGTTTGAAATAATTGAGGAAGTGGTAAAGACAACACATACTTCATGGTGCACTCGCTTTACTTGAGAACTGAAACAGCTGTGTTCGTACTTGTATACATGTAACAGTTGGCAAATCACAGGCTTGACATCACTATTGTGCTTGCCTCTTTTATATATACAGTCCCAGGAAAAAGTTTGTACACCCTTTGAAATTTCTTACATTTCTGTCAAAATTGATCATAAAACATGGTCCGATCTTCCCGGAAATCTCAAGAAGGAACAATCAGAGTCTGCTTTAATTAATTCCACCCAAACATTTACATGTTATCATATTTGTATTGGTCATAAGGCCATAACATTCACAGGAGAGCAGGGCATAAGTAAGTACACCCTTGCATTAAGTAGGTTGTAACCTTCAGTTTGTTGCAATATCATCAACCAGACTTGTCCTGTAGTTGCAGATCAGATTAACAAAACAATCTGTTTGTATCTTGTCTCCCTCTTCTTTAGAGAACTGCCTCTCGTTTGTAAGGTTTGTGGGATGTCTGGAGTGCATAGCTTTCTTGACTTCATGCCATATAATCTCAATTGTTTTTTGTCAGGGCTTTGACTGGGCTATTTCAGAATGTGTATTTCATTATTATGAAGCCATTCTAAAGTCGATTCACTTCTAAAGTATGGGTTGTTGCCACATCTCAGGACCCATACTCTTGTGTGCTTCAACTGTGTGACAGACTTCCTCACGTTTTTTCTGTAAAATATTACAATAAACTTGAGTTCATTGTTCCACTGATAATAGAAAACTATCAAGGGCCTGAGGCAGCAAGGTAGCCACATATAATGATGCTCCCGCCACCATACTCAGAAGAGGAGATGTAAACAAGAATAGCTAAAAATGGGATTCATTCTGCCAATCTAAAATTAATGGGGTTTCTGTCCAAAAAAATATTGCTGCACCTTTGAGGTTTGCGAAAAAGCATTTATATGCTTCATAGAATTACTGCAAAATATTTTGTAGACCAACGTTGAAACCAAAGTTGAATTGTTCAGGGGAACACACAATGTCATGTTTGGCGGAGAACTGGAGAACCACACCATCACCAAAACATCATCTCCACCTTTGAGTATGGTGGCGGGAGCATCATTATATGCGACTACCTTGCTGCCTCAGGCCCTTTTCAGTTTGCTATTATCAGTGGAACAATGAACTCAAGTTTATTGTGATATTTTACAGAAAACACGTGAGGAAGTCTGTCACACAGTTGAAGCACACAAGAGTATGGTCCTGAAATGTGACAACAACCCATACTTTAGAAGCAAATCGACTTTAGAATGGCTTCATAATAATGAAATACACATTCTGGAATAGCCCAGTCAAAGCCATGACAAAAAACAATTGAGATTATATGGCATGAAGTCAAGAAAGCCACGCACTCCAGACATCCCAGAAACCTTGCTGACGAGAGGCAGTTTTCTAAAGAAGAGGGAGACAAGATACAAACAGATTGTTTTGTTAATCTGATCTGCAACTACAGGAAACATCTGGTTGAGGTTATTGTGACTAACTGAGGGTTAAAACCTACTTAATGCAAGGGTGTACTTACTTATGCCTTGCTGTCCTGTGAATGTTTACATCTTATGGCCAATGAAAAAATGAAAACTTGTAGATGTTTGGGTTGAATTAGTGTTGAGGATAGCGTAGCCCAGTGGCCTTTAGAGCAGGTGGAATGCACTCAGGAAGACAAGAACAAGGTTTTGCAGACGATGGGTTTTTATTTTTGATACCCAATAAAGGCCTCAGAGGCAGAAAATAAACAAAGGTAAATAATTAACTGAATTACAAAATAAAGAACTGAAAAAAATATGTACAAACAAAAATTGGCATGAGAACCAAAATAACAAAGTTCAAATGACTTCAAAAGTCAAAATGCAAAAATAACAAAATATCTAGCTAGCATAAATCAAAATTCAAAATACCTCTGAGAGCTTTAGACTCACGTCTATTCAGAAGCAGCTCTCCAGAACAACTGAGAGAATCCCCCTTTGAAGAGCCCTGTCACGTGACTAGAACTGGAGCCTACCAATGCACGCCAACATTACAGGGGTGCTCTAGGAGAAATACACAATTACCGCTCTAAACAGCTTATAATACATCATGCATACATGACAACAATATAGAAATTATTTAAAACACATTTGCTAACATTGGGCAAAGCCAATATCAAGATCGCAGCCTAAATGCAGAAGTTAAAACATTGTTCCGGTTTGCGTCCTGCAAACCGGAAGATCAAAGGACTTTTAAACCAACGCAAAACAGTACAGACTCTTTTAGAGACTGGAGAAGACGCTACTCGCTGGTAAGCTGAAATGTTTGCACTTAAATCAAAACTGTTGTTAAACTTAAAGGTAAATAAACTCAAAGTTATTAATAACAATGCCTTGCGTGATTATTGCAACTGAAAACAAAACGTGTAGAAATGGAGAAATGTTTGGTAAACTGTAAAGGGTTGAGGTAAACAATGTGACGCTAGCGTTTTACAACTCACTGCAGTGTTTGATGTTAAACGTGTACACTTGGGACTACAGGAGAGTAATTACTGAACTGGCTGGTGAATGAAATGAGTCATGGCATAATGCTGAACGGTAAACCCCAAAATATGTTTCAAAAATAACGTGCAGGCAAACAATTGTTCATGACGCAATGCTCATTAAAGAGTCTCAATGATTGCAGCACCCAGCTGCAGTGACGGTGCCTGTGTGACCCGTCACACACCCCCCCCCTTAAGACGGAGCGTCCATCTCAGGGCGCGAGAGGAAGTCAGAAATTACATTCTCTACACCGGGTCTGTACTTCACTGTAAATTTGTATGGCTGCAACGATAAGTGCCAACGAGTGATTCGTGAGTTGAAGTCTCTCATCCGGTGGAGCCATTGCAAAGCCCTGTGATCAGTCTCAAGTATGAACTCTTTACCCACAAGGTAGTACTTGAGGGTGTCGAGAGCCCATTTGATCGCGAGACATTCCTTTTCGACCGTTGAGTAGCGAGTCTCTCTAGGAAACAGTTTCCGACTCACATACTGCACCGGCCTTCTGTCGTCCCCCTCACCCTGAAGCAACACTGCGCCCACACCAACGCCAGATGCGTCGGTTTGCACAGTGAAGGGCAAAGAGAAGTCGGGGCTCTGCAGCACTGGCTCGCTGCACATGCTCTCCTTGAGGTCATGGAAAGCGGCCTCACTCTCTGGAGACCAGACCACCTTGTTTGGGCTGGCTTTGCAAGTGAGCCCCGTCAAAGGAGCTGCTCGGCTGGAGAAGTCAGGGATGAAGCGTCTATACCAGCCTACCAGCCCGAGAAAGGATCTCACCCCTTTCTTTGTGGTTGGCAGCTGGCAGTCGCGGATGGCGTCCACCTTGCTGACCTGAGGTCGGAGAGTGCCACCCCCCAGGACGTATCCGAGGAAGCCGATCTCTGGTTTCGCAAGCTGGCATTTGGCGGCGTTTACCACCAGGCCTGCCTGACGAATCCTTTGGAACACGTCGCTGAGGTGACGAAGATGCTCCGCCCACGTGGCGCTATGAATCACCACGTCGTCAATGTAGGCGGCGGCATAATCTTCAGCTCCCCTCAGCACCTCGTCCATTAGGCGCTGAAAGGTCGCCGCTGCACCGTGGAGACCAAATGGCATGGTCCGAAACTGGAACAGTCCAGTCGGGGCCCGGAATGCAGTCAGTTCCTGTGCTTCGGGAGTCAGTGGCACCTGCCAATATCCCTTACACAGGTCGAGTGTGGTGAGGAACTCTGCCTTACCCAGCCGCTCTACCACGTCGTCGACGCGTGGCATTGGGTAAGGGTCGAATGCAGACATGCTGTTCAGTCTTGAGAAGTCCACGCAGAAGCGTAGCCCTCCATCCTTCTTTGGCACGAGGACGACGGGACTACACCATTCACTTCTTGAAGGCTCAATCACTCCCATCTCCAGCATGTCCTGTACCTCTTGCTTCAGCGCGGTGATCAGTCGTGCTGGAACTCGAGATGCGGTCTGCCGGACGGGGCCAGGAGAGGTCAGCCGGATGTCATGCGTGATGAGGTCCGTCCTCCCTGGTCGGTCTTGGAATAGGCCTTCCGGAGTGATGCGCTGGAGGTCTTCCTGCTGTTCAGCTGACAAGTGGGAGACAGAGGGGTAAGTACTCTCACCATTAGCAGTTGGAAAATACTGCTCGATGGATTCTTCTTCCTCCTCCACAGTTCTCGCCCACAGCTGGTTTTTCACAGGAGATGATCGTTCAGTCCATCGTTTTAGAAGGTTCACATGGTAAATCTGTTTCGGACGGCGTCTACCCGGCGTGGCGATCTCGTAGTTGACGTCGCTGACCTTTCGTAGAACTTGGAAAGGACCTTGCCACTTTGCCAGCAGACTGCTCTCCGACGACGGCAGCAACAGCAGCACCTTCTCTCCGGATGAGAAAGAGCGGCTGCGTGCAGTCTTGTCGTACCAAGTCTTTTGTCGTTTCTGAGCTTCGGCCAGGTTGTCATGGGCCATGGAGCTTAGCTGGTCCAACTTCTCCCTCATCCTTACGACATAGTCGGCGATGTTGGTGGGCTGATGAGGAGCGTCCCCCTCCCAGCTCTCGCGAAGGATGTCCAGTGGGCCCCTCACTTGTCGTCCGTAGAGGAGTTCAAATGGAGAGAACCCGGTGGATGCCTGCGGGACCTCTCGGTATGCGAAGAGCAGGTACGGGATCCATTGGTCCCAGTCGGCTCCGGTCTCTGAGACGAACTTGCGCAGCATCGCTTTTAAGGTTTGGTTAAACCTTTCAACCAGACCGTCGGTCTGTGGGTGGTAGGGTGTGGTCTTAATGCCCTTGATCCCTAACAGGGAGTACACCTGCTTGAGTGATTTGCTGGTGAAGTTGGTGCCCTGGTCAGTTAAGATTTCTCTTGGGATCCCTACCCGTGAAAAGAGCTGCAGTAAACAGTTGGCAATGTGCCTAGCCTTTATGTGTTTGAGTGGGTAAGCTTCAGGATAGCGCGTTGCGTAGTCACATATGACCAGAATATAACGGTGTCCTGCCCTGCTCCTTTCTAGGGGACCGACAATATCCATGGCAATGCGACTAAACGGTTCGTCGATGATAGGGAGACTGATTAATGGGGCCTTCAAACCTCTCTTAGACCGTGCTGACAGTTGGCATTCTTGACATGACTTACAGTACTCAACAATGTCCTTGTGAAAACCTGGCCAGTAAAAACGGTTCAGGATTCTTTGCTCGGTCTTCTCTTGGCCCAGATGACCTGACCATGGAACGGTATGAGCAATGTTCAACACTTTATCTTTGAGAGATGATGGCACAACCAACTGCTCTTTGTCACCGTTTAACCGGTAGAGCTTCCCATCACGTATCACAAAGCACGCATCTCCTTCTTGCACAATTTCCACTGCTTCATCATCAGTTTTAACAGCAGCAAAGCAGGAGCTAAGAGTTACATCCTCCTGCTGCAGTTTCTGAAAGTCAGCCACAAGGACAGCATCGCCCTCTAGAGGTGGCGTGGACAAACTTTCTTGCAACACAGTACCATGCACTTTTGCTCTGCGCTTGTCTGAATTAGTTTTCTTCTTTGAGTCCCCGTAGGGCAATTCTGACCACAAGTCTTGGTCTGTCATAACTTTAGCCTTAGCCCGTGTCACCACATACGCAGTAGCAGTGTTAACATCATCCTGCAGCAAATCTGCCAAAATTGGTACATCCTGTCCCAAAATTACAGGATAAGGACATTTATCAAGAACGCCAACTGTCAGCAGGTACTTCTGGCCATTTATCTCAATTGTCACTTCTACAGTATCATGTTCAGACTCATCACCATGGATACAGCGAATAATTACTTTTCCCAAAGGATTGTAGTCATCTTGCTTCAAGCATGATCTACGGACAAAGGACTGACTACTACCTGTGTCGACTAAAGCATGTAGTGTCTTGCCTTTAACTTTCACGGGGACAGTGACGTCGGAGGTAATGGTAGGAGAAGCGTTGCTAGGGCCAGGGAAGTAACACAAGCTAGCATTAGCGGTTTTCCTGAAGGGGCAATTTGGCTTGATATGATCTTTCTGACCGCAGCCGTGACAGATGAGTACTCTAGGTGTAGCAGGTGCAGTTTGCGAAGTGTGCCTACCGCTAGGGCTATGTGAGTGTTGTGAGCTATTGGAGTTGTGAGAATTATTGGAGCTATGGGAGGGCTTAAACATTCGACCACTACCACTACCACCCACAGACTTACCATGGTGCTGGGATGGATGGTTGGTCTTCTTCCAGGAGTCTTGTGGACCCATCTGGTAGCCTCTCCTGGAACGCCTGGCCGCCACGAAAGTCTCCACCAGGGTGGCTGCTTCCGCTGAGGTCTTTGGGGCCCGCTCTCGCACCCACACTTGGAGGTCAGGGTTCAGCATCTCCAGGTACTGCTCCAGGATTATCTGCTCACAGACGTCATCTTTGTTCTTCGTCGCCGGACTCAGCCACTTCTCGAAGAGGTCTTTGAGTCTTGCTTGAAGCTCTTTCGGCGTCTCACCTTCGAGGATGGTCCTGGCCCGGAAACGTTGACGGTAGGTTTCAGCGTTGATCTCATATTTGTCCAGGACCGCCTGCTTCACCTTCACGTAGTCATTGCTGTCTTCGGCACTCATTGCCACGTAAGCAGCTCTGGCCTTGCCTTTCAACAAGGGTACAAGATGCAGAACCCATGTCTCGACTGGCCACTGACTTGCTGCTGCGAGTCTTTCAAACGTAGTTAAGTAGTGTTCAATGTCCTCGTCCTCATCAAAAGGAGACATTCTTGGGGCTTTCCAGCCCTGTGGGAGACGAGGAGTTTCGGCTGAGCCGAGGCCAGTTGAGTTGAGGGAGCTTTGCTGGTTGGCCTGCTGGTCTTGATCCGCAGGTGGCTGAGGAGTCGGGACATCCAGCAACGGCATGTGGAGAAGCATGTCTTGAGCTGACGAGGGGCGAGAGGTAGAGGGATTCGTTCTCTGCAGATCAGCAACCGGCTGGTTCACCGGCTGTGCACTGACGTCATCTCCCCTCACTAGCCGCTGTAGCTGTAGGAACTGGTGCTCCATGGACCTCCATCTTCGGTCTTGCCGCTGGGTATCCGCGTCCAGCCGCTCCTGTTGACTCTGGACCATCTTCATTAGCCACTCGAGGTGCTCGGTCATCCGGCCATCTCGGTCATCTGGGACTGTAGAGGGCGGTCTCGAGTCTCTTGACTTCACCTCATGCCTGGACCTGGCACTCGGGTCTTTCGCTGCTTCTTCGGCCGAAGCCTGCGCTGCGCCACCTTGGTTGTCCATGCTTCACTGAGTGCTTGCTCATCTGGCACTGGCTTCCTCTATAGCTGCCACCAAATGTTGAGGATAGCGTAGCCCAGTGGCCTTTAGAGCAGGTGGAATGCACTCAGGAAGACAAGAACAAGGTGTTGCAGACGATGGGTTTTTATTTTTGATACCCAATAAAGGCCTCAGAGGCAGAAAATAAACAAAGGTAAATAATTAACTGAATAACAAAATAAAGAACTGGAAAAAATATGTACAAACAAAAATTGGCATGAGAACCAAAACAACAAAATTCAAATGACTTCAAAAGTCAGTCAAAAATGCAAAAATAACAAAATATCTAGCTAGCATAAATCAAAATTCAAAATACCTCTGAGAGCTTTAGACTCACGTCTATTCAGAAGCAGCTCTCCAGAACAACTGAGAGAATCCCCCTTTGAAGAGCCCTGTCACGTGACTAGAACTGGAGCCTACCAATGCACGCCAACATTACAGGGGTGCTCTAGGAGAAATACACAATTACCGCTCTAAACAGCTTATAATACATCATGCATACATGACAACAATATAGAAATTATTTAAAACACATTTGCTAACATTGGGCAAAGCCAATATCAAGATCGCAGCCTAAATGCAGAAGTTAAAACATTGTTCCGGTTTGCGTCCTGCAAACCGGAAGATCAAAGGACTTTTAAACCAACGCAAAACAGTACAGACTCTTTTAGAGACTGGAGAAGACGCTACTCGCTGGTAAGCTGAAATGTTTGCACTTAAATCAAAACTGTTGTTAAACTTAAAGGTAAATAAACTCAAAGTTATTAATAACAATGCCTTGCGTGATTATTGCAACTGAAAACAAAACGTGTAGAAATGGTGAAATGTTTGGTAAACTGTAAAGGGTTGAGGTAAACAATGTGACGCTAGCGTTTTACAACTCACTGCAGTGTTTGATGTTAAACGTGTACACTTGGGACTACAGGAGAGTAATTACTGAACTGGCTGGTGAATGAAATGAGTCATGGCATAATGCTGAACGGTAAACCCCAAAACATATTTCAAAAATAACGTGCAGGCAAACAATTGTTCATAACGCAATGCTCATTAAAGAGTCTCAATGATTGCAGCACCCAGCTGCAGTGACGGTGCCTGTGTGACCCGTCACAATTAGTTAAAGCAGACTCTGGTTGTTCCTTCTTGTGATTTCCGGGAAGATCAGACCATGTTTTATGACCAATTTTGACAGAAAGGTAAGAAATTTCAAAGGGTGTACAAACTTTTTCCTGGGACTGTACTTTATTATGGATATTTTTCTAAGCTTACTTACTTACAGTTAGTCTCAGTCTCATTCTCAGTTGGATTGAAAGTCTGCTGAGCTCCCCCGGAGCAAAGAGCAGGACTATTCAAATGGCGGCCCTGGAGCCAGATGCGGCCCTTGGATTGCAAGGTTCTGGCCCCCCATAAGGTCAGAGCAAAATGAAAACAAATAGGTTTGCATAAAGTATGGCTGTGCATAATTTGCAATCAC
This sequence comes from Engraulis encrasicolus, assembly GCF_034702125.1. Classification (NCBI taxonomy): domain Eukaryota; kingdom Metazoa; phylum Chordata; class Actinopteri; order Clupeiformes; family Engraulidae; genus Engraulis; species Engraulis encrasicolus. The sequence goes on from NC_085869.1 coordinate 13,277,721, forward strand.
TAACACTTCAGGTTGGGGATATCTCTCCTATGCATTTACATGAAAGAGAAATCTTATCTAAAACAGTGTCATAAATAGGCCATCCTAAGGTTACTAAGAAATAGAGAAGCGAATATCTGTTCTGTCTGGAAAGCTATCCACTGGAATCTGGAAAACTGGCACTCAGTGATTTTTAATTGAATACCCCAGAGCATGGAGCTTTCAGACATCAATAAAACCAACTAACAGCATCATTCAAGAAGCCCACGTCTGCTACTTACCTCAACACACACATGTATAAGAAGATCCACCCATTAGTCTTTTCTAATCTTTATTGATTACACATGGACTGCTGAGTCCCAAGTGTTTCTGCTATATGGTGGCAGTTAAGCGCCTCGGTGGGAGCTTCTTTCATTAAGCTTTCCGCATTCGTCACACTAAGGTCACTGGCTGAGAGCACACAGCATGACTGCAGATGTTTTGTGTGTGTGTGTGTGTGTGTGTGTGTGTGTGTGTGTGTGTGTGTGTGTGTGTGTGTGTGTGTGTGTGTGCATATCGTAGCCATAGCCTTGGGGACTTGGTAAACATTTTAGGAAATTTAGTGGTTATATTTAGTGGTTGTTACCACAAAATGTAGGTTATTGTTTCAGGAGTCAGATAATCAATGTTTGAATTTGTTCAGATGTCTTTATGAAGGTCATATTGAATTGAACATTGAATATGAATTGTTAAAAATTGCCCTTTAATTGGTATTATTGGCTGTGATGAAATGTTGCCCACATTGTCAGGGTCAGAGAATCAATTCGTGCTGTATAGCATTCTATAAACCTTCAAGACTTTTCCATGTTCCAAAATGGCCTGGTGTGGTAGTGTATACAGTGTCTGTTGTATATTCGTTATAATGAAAAGTTGCTTGCATTTAATTCTCAAGCAAAGTTTTTATAGCCAGAGGACAGAGAGTTGAGTCTGAGAGGGATGACAATACATGATTTTGAGACAAAGCAACAGGAAGGATAGCAATATATTTGATTATGTCAATCTCTTTAGAAGCAATGACAATTTGGAAGGAATGGTGTTTATATCGTACCATTTTTAAAGGTGCATGGTGTAGGATAGTGGTCAGAGTAGGTATTGCAACTATGCTGGTCACTGAAACTGCTGCCTTTTGCCAAATTTGATCTTTTCATAGATATTTACGAAATAATAAACTAATATTTACTAGTATGACAAAAGTGCTGTAAGTTCTATTTCTGTAAACTCAAATTGGCGGACATGGAGAAGATCCACCTTTCCATGTATGAAAAGTGCAATTTTAATTAATACTTCGAATTTGTTGGGCTCAGTAAGTATTTGTGTAAAGGGTATCACATGTGAATGGGCAGCATGTGTTCTGGAAAGAAACCGCTAAAAAAACACACACACAGTACACCTTTAAGTGCCTGACCAAGCCATAATGAAGACTAGATTTCTTGTTTGCCACACTCTACAGTATAAGTACATACAAACAAGTACTTTTCAGTGCATTATATTACACATGTAGCAATGTTTTTAATTAAAGGAATTTTACTGTCAAAAAAAGGTTTTTCTCAATTGAAACTGCACTAGGATGGGAGAAAAGACATGATGATGTTTCATGCCTCTCAACATTATGCTTCCCCTTTCTGGTTTACTGTTTACAAACAGTTTCTTTTTTTCCATTTTCACTATGTTGTTCTGATTTGAGTCTAGAATTTGACTTTGGACATACTGTTTTGAGGCAATCATTTTCTTTTGCAACAACAGTCAGATGTCTCCCTGGGGGGTGGTATTTTCAATGGGAGTTCGCAGAGTTTTTTAGAAGCTACTGGTACTGCAAGGTTTTAGAAATGGTGTTTTGGCATTAGGAAATAACTATAATGTGGGAAACACAAGATGTTAAAATCAAAAGGATCTCTCTCTCTGTCTCTGTCTCTGTCTCTGTCTCTGTCTCTCTCTCTCTCTCTCTCTCTCTCTCTCGGTTTGCATGCCGGTGTGTGTTTCCATGCATGCATGCACCTGTTTGTCTGCGCACATTTTCTTTAGCTCCTTGGACTTATTGGTCATATTTCTATCAACCAATGTGCAGTAAATTATTTCCTCTCTGGGGCTGGAGCGGAGTCCCTCCATTGCCCAAGGCCAGGGCCAGGAGGTATGGCTGGCGAGCATCTCTTTGAATATTTCGCTCTGACAGCAGACACGCCTGACAGTCCTCGTATGACAAACTATGATCGGCAGCCTTCTCACCGAGGGGGCATTTAGCGCAGAGGTGCCAAATTGCACGCCACGCCAGGATCCAGCTGCGCGAGTGACAGATTTAATTTGGTATCTGGTGTTCAACATGATTAAAGGGCCACGGGAAGCCATTTGCACATGAGCAGCAGAGTTCAGCTGACCATTTTCAGGCTGCTGACCCCCGTGCTCGAACAGTCTCGCCCTCATCATCCACACAGACAACTGGTGAGAGAGAGAGATGCGTACAAGGACTCTTATTTCATAGTACTGAAATCCCCTGCTTTATTACGAATTACAACTACCGTACTTTCTAGAACATCCGTTTTTTGCACAACGTTCTATGTGTTATAACCACCTGCTAAAGCTGTCGATTAGCCTATTAAAGTAGATGAGCCGTGGCAGCAGAAAAAATATGCCTACTGTACATAAATATGAGTGGGTTTTTTTGCCTGCGGGGTTGGTCTAGGCTCACACCATAAAGATAATTATGCCGGGGACATGAAGTCTGTCCTCCAATCATACGAAGCTCAGCACAGTAACAACAATTATGTGCACTTAAGCTGTATTAGCGTAAACCTTTGGCTCCACCCATTAACCAGCTTTGTGCAATGCGAGACCACCGTTTTTTTTTCATGCTATAGTATGGCTTGAGTTGACAGGCTAGCTGTTGCAGGGCCGGTGCTAGGCATAGGCAGATTGCCTAGGCTGAGCCAAAAGTCCCACAGAATTAGAACATTAAGCGAAATAAAGCATCAGGCTTTATATTGTCAATTATTATTAATGGGCACTCAGTACATATGTAGGTAGTAGATCAGCTGTGCTTGATCAGATCTATGACACCATGTTTACACATGCCAATTTCTAATTCCACGAAAAGCAAAGAGGGGTGCTCGCCAAGGGATTCATATTAACTAGAACCGGCCCTGAGCTGTTGATATGTGTATATGGAAATCTGTGTAGAATACGAACTTCATTACCTTGAGTAATGGCTGGGTAATAATACCATTATAAATTAATCAGCCAATAAATAATTGGAGCTGCGTTAGTAACGCTCTTTTGGGGAGCACAAAGTGTGTGTCACTTGCCTTGTAGTGATTCATATTGGAGAACAGTTTCAAACAGCAACATACAGTAGGCTATCAAAGGAGATGTAGTCTGATGGTTAAACCAGCTGAGGCATTGAAAATGAAATTACTTGTGCGCTCTTGCGTATGGTAAGTGTTGAGGATAAGCCAGAGAGTAAAGGAAGCGCGATTAGTTCTTTCTGTTATATGGGCTAAAACAGTGTTTCTCAAACTTTTTCAGATCGAGGACCACCTTGTCCCCCCCAAAATGTTCATGGACTACCTATCAACTGAATCGATAGTTGACGGGTGCTAATTTGGTGCAGATCCCTTACTTTTTATTCACATTACAAGTCTGTCTTATTGTGGTGAAAATGTGACTTCGGGTATGTTTAACTTTGTAATAATGTTACAAATATAGCCTAATAATGTTACAAATATAGCCCATCAGGGACCACCTGAGCTCTGTCGCGGACCACCAGTGGTTCCCGGACCACACTTTGAGAATCACTGGGCTAGAATATATATCATCAGTATACTCACTGCAGTGTATAATGTACAACGTGCAACGTGTAATTCCACCACAATGGTATTACAGTACACAGGGCTCACAGTGGCCCAGCATCGAGAGATAACCCGTTTTTGATGTAATGCCTCACTTTTTCATCCTTAAGTGGATATTTACAAGACTGTCAAGCTGTCCTGGCAGGATAAGTACTCACATAAGATGCCGCTGTAAGAGCAAATGATGGCTGCAGTAAATCAGACAGCAACAGCAAGAGTTGTTGTGGAAGGAAGGTGTTCTGCAGTTTCATAAAGATGTCACTTGTGCCCTGATGTCAATGAAACAGAACTGAGGAATGTTGTGGGAGAGTTGTTGTTGTTATGACCATAATAACAGTTCTGATATTACTGTGATCAGGAAAAGGTCAGCGGCTCTTCATTTACCTGCAACTATGGCAACAAAAAATCTCAGAAATGGAATAGTTGTGACAGTGTTGTGGCTCATTTATCTAAGGTGCAGTACCATAAATCCAGGGACAGGGGTTCTAGTCTGACTCGAGATCACTTCCTGATCCTTCCCCATCTCTCTCTCCCAATCCTGTCACTCTCTCACTGTCCCGTCTAAGAAGCTGTTTCCACGTAGCCTGCTATTTTTGAAAAGGCATTGGTTTTGGCCTTCCGTCTCCACGTAGCCAGAGTTTTTCAATCCGTATATCAAAGATCTGCCTTTAAAAATATCCCATTTAGCTGGCTAACATCACGTTACAATGGCGTTTTCATTTTTATCCACCTGGTGTGTTTCCACCTAAACGGGAGAAAAAAATTCCCACATATAAAAATATCCTACTATGTGGAAACAGTACCTAAATAAGGGCATACTAGATCAAGAAAGACGTACAGAGGCTGCACCTCACAATTCTGGATCTGAAGGGTGTGTGCTTGTGGGGATGTGTTTCCTGTGTGCCTGAAATTGTGCATACAAGTGTGTGTGTATGAATGCACATAATTGCTTCAGGACAACCGGAGCACTTTGCGTGATACTGTATCATGTAGGGGGCAGATAGCCAAGGGGGCTCTCATTACTGTTTTCCACCATTGTTTCACTGTACCGCTAACTCAACATCTCAACTCAACAAGTTTCGAAGATCGCCCCTCACGGTTTTGTCAGTCTTGCATCATACACACACATTTGCGTAGCTTGTGTGAGGTGTTCTCCTGCGCGCAAAATTGACATAAAACTCGCATGGCGACGCGTTTGTGCATGAAATGTGTCGGTGCACGTGTGTCCTGCAGCAAGCGTATCCCCAGCCTTCAGAGTGATGCATCATGACGTGTTTTGCAGAGCAAGACAACAGTGGCTTCACACTCACAAGTGTTGATGGTTTTTGCCCATCGTGACACATCCCATTGTGTCTTTTCTGGATTGTAAAGGTGAAGATAGACAGGGCAACATTTTGAGCAATGTCATGCAAGATCATGATTGCCTACAATTTTTTTATTTTATTGAACTGTGCTGTCCTAGTGGCGTATGGATTTAGATGACTAGACTCTATAGGCCATATTGTGTTTTGTGTGTTTACATGTGGATTGTGGAGAAGTGTCATGCAAGACACATTTTTCTGTGCAGACAATACAGTTTATCTTGACTTATTTTAATTATTCTGATGGAATTCGTTAGGAAAGTTGTCTGCTGCTAATCCAAGTCCTCTTGATGAAAGAGTTACAGGGATTAACAGTCCAAACTAAATCTTATTATATCGTTGCCCAGACATATTGCTCAAAAAGTTGTCCTGTGTATCATCATCACCTTAAGATTACCTAGGTTTGATTTTATTAATTGTTCAGAAGTATGAACCTGGACAGTGGTCATGCCTTTTACTGGGCAGCATGTCTTGTTTTGCAGTGGACGGACAATAGACAGAAGTACAGAAGCTCATAAAAAATTGAGCTGCGAAATTGTCCAAGTGTTTCAATTTTATCAAAGCATTTAATTTCGCCTTTTTCGTCTGTGTTGTTGCCTTTGTTTCTGCATGTATCCTTGGTAGAACACATTTCCATTTGGACATGATGATGCTCTAGTAAATTTAATTTGTAGGAAGTTTTCACATTTTATTAGTAATGTTGTACAGTCTCACTGTTAATGTGCTGTGCCATTTCCATTTTGCTATTTTTTCGAATAACTTTGCTATTTTAGAAGAGAATTCGACCTATACTCGTTTAATGATAATTCCAAACTCCCAACATTCCCATCATTCACATGGTTCAAAGTTGTGGTAACTCATTGCAGTCTTTATACAAGCTTATTATCTGTTCATTACGTTTGTTTTTGCCATTAGGAATCTACACACGAGGCGTTCATTCATCCTGGGTGGTAAATGACTTACAGAATCCAATAATTAGAATCCAAATTAAATGTGCACAAAATGGATTGATGAACATCAGATGGGCTAGTGTGAGGCTGGATGAGTGACACACAATTGGAAACTCCATGGAGATATGGCACAAAAAAACACTGAAACTAATTCAATGTCACTGTGTGTGTTCGTCTTTGTGTGTGTGTGTGTGTGTGTGTGTGTGTGTGTGTGTGTGTGTGTGTGTGTGTGTGTGTGTGTGTGTGTGTGTGTGTGTGTGTGTGTGTGTGTGTGTGTGTGTGTGTGTGTGTGTGTGTGCGTGTGTGTGTGTGTGTGTGTGTGTGTGTGTGTGTGCAGGAGTGAGTGACAGAGAAAGAGAGCGTGACAGAGCGAACGTGGGTGCGTGGGGATGGGTGCAGTGCCATATATTTGGCTAATCAATAGCTGTCACATCAGTATGTCACTTGACCTACTAGAGAGAACATTTGCTTGCCAAAATCTGTTTCATTATTCCATGGAGGATACGACAGCATTACCACGTTGCCTTTCTTAAAATAGTCTGCAAGTTGAGGGTTGAATGAAGCCAACATGGATTTACTGAGAATAAATTGAGTAGGTGAAGAGAGAGGCGAAACATGAAGACCAGTGTATTGCATTTGATACTGTACTGTACTGTACATAACATCCTATTTTTTCATGTGACTTGTCATGCCAGTGTAATTGTGTATTGCCTTCTTGTTATTTCCAGGCATGCACATAAAAATAACTTGGTTTTATGTAGCGCCTTTCATGGAACCCACGGTCCCTTAAACATGTGACATAAATTCCACTTATTGCAGCCACAGTTTCCACCCACATGGCCCTCCTGAGTTATTGTAGGATTTTATTTCTCTGTCACTGCGGTTCTATAAAACAGTGGTTCTTAACCTGGGGTGCGGGCACGCCCTGGGGGTGCGCCAGAGATTTCAGGGGGTGTGCAGAATTTTGTTTGTGTTGAGGTTGTGGCCAAAATTCTACTTCCAAACATTAGAATTAGGCCAAATCAAGACCAAATTAAAAACATGTTTTGGTCCCATGTTAAGTCATTAAATTATTGATTAATGTTTAAAGCAAGAATCATTGTAATTAATAACTAATTAATAATTAATTACAATATTTTTTTAATTACAATATTTTTTTAATTACAATATTTTTTTTAATTACAATATTTTTTTTTTAGCGCATATACACATGAAGACGTTTAGGTTGGGGGTGCGCGGCTTATTTAGGGCACAGGTTAGGGGGTGCTTCAAGAAAAAAAGGTTAAGAACCACTGCTATAAAACACCTATTATTGAATGTGCTACCATTCTATTACCATGTTTAGTAGCTCTTGTTCCTTTTGAAGCTTGACTTTCTTTAGATAGCTCTGTGCATTCATTACAGCATATCTGCATGCAGTCAGCAGCACACCTGAAGTTACATCATACATTTCTTTTTCATCTATATTTATTTATATTACATTTTATTTACATTTATTTAGATTAAAACCCAGCAATCTTCCACGTTGTGGTTGTTTCCAGTGGATAATAGCAGTATGTTACACAGTACCAGTGCTACAGCAAAATCTGTTCAACAGCTGACAGCGCATGACCCGCATGGCGCGGCCCTCCGATATGATATGACAATATGTTGGCATCCTTTACAGGCTTATCTTTGCTGCTTACATCCTGGCACAGAAAGAGACCCATTGTATACGCAGACAGATTTGTTTTTGGATTTTATTTTGCTTTGCATGTGTGTTGTTATCTGTGTAAGTGTTATTTGCTCTTGTGTTATTGGCCTATTGGCATTGTATTGCATGAAAACCCTCATGTTCTGTCACGTTATAAAATGTAATATGCAATGCCAATAGGAATGTAGCTAGGCTCAAATAAATACTAGAACACGGGACCTGTACACTGTGAAGCTAGAGCAAATGTGCACTGTGGATAGCATTTTTAAAGACAGCAGACTACACGGAAGCACTAATATGCTGCAGAAGCTTTCTTCAGGGAGTGCAGATAGCCTCTTGAAATCGGGGCATTTTCAATATGCTACACTGGTAAGATGCACTCTACAGTGCTACCTTTACCCACCCATCAACCTTTCTTTGATTTCAAGAGCTGAACTATTCTGCAACATTTGTTCATGTGGTTCTGCAAGTAAATGCTGCAGAATTGTGCTTCTCTTGAAATTGTTGGTCTTCGCCCAAGAGCGCCGAAGAGGAGAGCGAGACCGAGAGCTGTGTGCCACACACACGGGAATGCAATTCCATCATCTCCCCCATCAACAAGGAGGAGGAGGAGGAGGAGGAGGAGGAGGAGGAGGAGGAGGAGAGATCTTCAGCCATCTGAGAGCATGCTGTAAGGGAAGGACAGTCCTGCTGCCGAGACGAGGCGAGACACAGACATGTGAAATCTCCTCCCATCTGCTGGGCCGAGGGGGCTGTGTGCTGTCCATGGTGCTGAAATCCAGCCTGAACAGGACACCTGCTGTGGATCTCACTACAGTGCTGCCTAGCTGCTGCTGCTGCTGCTGCTGCTGCTGCTGCTGCTGATGGAGTAGAGTGGTGGTGGTGATGGTGGCCAGGGCTGGACTAGGGGAGAAATTGGGCCTAGTCACTTTTGGCTTTAAGGGGCCCCTCATGATTAGCGGTGCAGAACTTACTCACTGGTGTGCCCCGCACCCTCTTGGGCCCCTATTTTCAGAAATGTTTTTTTGAAAATTCTTTTTTCTTTTTTTCTAAACACTTCTGAAAATAGGGGCCCACGAGGGTGCGGGGCCCACCGGGAAATGCCCGCTATGCCAGATGGCCAGTCCAGCCCTGGTGGTGGTGGTGGTGGTGGTGGTGGCGGTGGTTGGGGGGTGCATTGCCTCTGTACTCTTGGTGTTCTGGATTGCGTCCAAAACTAATTAACCTTCGAAAATTCACACAGAATTAGCGTGGGCCCCGGGTCAGCGAATGATCCTCCCTGGTCCTCCCTGGTCTAAGTCCTTTAGCCGCCCTGTGCTCTCCACACGCACGCCCCCGTCTGCCACCGAGTCATTTCCTGTCTCTGTTATTGAGTGCTGTTGAAGTGGCAATTGCACCTTCCTGGATCGGAGCCAACACTACCTTCACACACAGCCACAGTTGTATTTCCTCTACTCTATGCAGCCAGCCCGGGTTGGTTGGTTAAAGTGCTGTTTTCTTTATTACCCTGAGTGATGTGCAACACATTCATACATACAACACATTCATGTCCCTAATATGTACCATACGAGGACAGGTAGAGGATGTAGTACTGTATGTAGAGTCTTGCAAAAAGTATATTAAATTTTAAAGGTATAGTGTGTAATATATTTAGTAGTTTATTTCCAGAATTCATGCTGCCCATTTGCAAATGTTAGCTTTTTAACAAATACTTGCCACAAATTCTAAGTATTAATTATGACTGGGAACATTTTACTTTTCATACATGAAAGGGGGGTCATTCTGAATTTCCAGATATAGGCATTTTTAGTTGCAAAACTTGCGGTACTTTGGTCATACTGGTAAATATTGATGTATTCATTAGTAAATATTCATAAAGAATAAAGATATGGCAATAGGCAGCACAGTTTCAATGAGCAGCATAGTTGCAATACCTACTCTGGCCACCATCCTACACAGTGCACCTTTAAAGGGACACTGTGTGAGATTTTTAGTTGTTTATTTCCAGAATTCATGCTGCCCATTCACTGATGTTACCTTTTTCATAAATACTTACCACCAGCATCAAATTCTAACTATTCATTATGACTGGAAAAATTGCACTTTTCATACATGAAAAGGGGGATCTTCTCCATGGTCCGCCATTTTGAATTTCCAAAAATAGCCATTTTTAGCTGCAAAAATGACTGTACTTGGACCATACTAGAAAATATTTGTTTATTACTCAGTAAACTTTCATGTAAAGATCAAATTTGGCAATAGGCAGCCCAGTTTCAATAATCAGCATAGTTGCAGTACCTTTTTTGACCATTTCCTGCACAGTGTCCCTTTAAAGCCAATTCAAAAAAATCACTCCGATTGCATACATTTGTGGCAGCTCCAAAGAATTTGTAGAATGTGCTCCAAGTGAAGTAGTGAAGTGTAGTCACCGCTCATCTGTTTAGAAGGTGCAGGATTCAGTAGAATTATCTGACAAAAAAGGAGACAATCCGCACACTTCAAGTCTTTTATTGTGCAAGGCTTTACTGGACTTGCAAGCTTTTGGTGCTAGACTCTGCCTGATGAAGTTGTAGCACTGAAAGCTTGCAAGTTCAGCCTAAAGCCTTGCACAAAAAAAAACTGGAAGTGTGCAAATTGTCTCCTTCTTTGTCAGAATGTGCTCCAAAAAAAAGGTTCCTTCAAAACGAACCCGCCTGCAGTACGTAATGTGTTTGTTCTTTTGCACAGCTCGCCACTCTTGTGTGAGCAGGTCAGTTGAAGGGCAGGGGAAAGGCTCATTGACTTTATAAGGAGACACTGCTAGAATAAGTGAGTGACAGGTTTTGGATCAAGGCTACCGGTACATCGGGGGTTAATGGCATACCAACCTTGTGCTAGCAGAGAGGATGTCACTCGTAATATTGATAAGACCACATCATATGTGTCTGGCCCACCTAATTGGCAACATTTGTTGTGAGGAAGCCGAGGAATCTTGGGCTCCCTCCCTCCCCATTGCCTGAGCCGAGTTAATATATCAAAGGGGGAAAATGTGAGGCACGGAGACACTCAGTGTTTCAAGGTGAAGCCCTCAAATTGCTCAGCTTGTGTTACCTTGTTAAATCGATGTTCACTGTGACAGCTGGCTGAAGTGGAATTCGCTAAGTGTGTGTGTGTGTGTGTGTGTGCGGGCCAGAGGCCTTTGTCTCGCGGTGCGCTTGAAACTTATCAGCAAGGGACTTCAGAGGATTTGAAATGCCATTTGTCCCTCTGACACTGGTGCTTTGGAAAGGAGGTAGCATGGGGGGACAGAAAGGAGAGGCCAGGAGAGGCCCCACTCACATCGCCGTCACTCACATCACTTCACCTTCACCCACTTCACCTTCCCCCCGCTGACGGCTTTGGCCGGGCCCAGGACAAAGTCGTCTGAAAGGGCCCCCCAGTCCAATACATACAATGTCATGAGGACCCAATGCTGCCCCCCCCTCTCCCTGGGCCTGGGACAACTGTCCCCTTTGTCCTCCCTGTTAGCAACCCTTGCCTTCACCACTTGGACCGTGAGGGCAGCAGCAGACTGGGAATCTAAGGGGGAAAAAACCCAACACAAATGTCAGAACAAACGACTAATATCTTAATTTGGGTCATTGTAACGAGAATGAGGTGATATTTTAAGGGTTATTGTGGGTCTTAAATGTCTCTCAGGCGTGCCACGGCTCAATGGGCTAAGGTGCCATGCCATAAATCTGGGAACCTGCATTGGAGCCTGATCTGAGGTTGTTACCAGATCCTTTCCCATCTCTCTCTCTCTCTCTCTCTCTCTCTCTCTCTCTCTCTCTCTCTCTCTCTCTCTCTCTCTCTCTCTCTCTCTCTCTCTCTCTCTCTCTCTCTCTCGCTATAGATCCACTCAACCTTTCTCACTTTCCTGTCTCAGTAAAGCCATTAAAAGCCTAAGAATATCTTTAAAATGACACTCCTCTCCAGCACATTCAAATTTATAGTTGATTCCGAGTTCACACTTCAGCCTTGCATATTTGTCATGCTCGGCTAGTTAAGATAAGCAAGGGTCTCATTGTGCAGTATGAGTTTTAATAGAAATGGAAATTATTATTTTCTTTTTTTTCTTCACTGGATTTCAGCAGCATACTGATGGAATTGTACTTGTCATGTTTCTTATTATCACTTAACCTTAATTGATCCCACACAGTAAGAGTTTGCTGTATGTTCAAAAACTCTTCAGCCTCTTTTTTTGTGATACAACTTTTTTACTGCTTTTATGGGGGGTGGGGGGTGGGGGGGTTGTAGACAGTTACATTCATAACAAGCATAACATTCATAACTGGTGCATATAGTGATATAGTCCATATTGTCCCTTGAGTTCACAATCCTTTGAGTCCATAATTTCAGTACAAGGGTCTGCAAGGGTATTTACAGAAAAAAAAAACAATTAAAAAATTCAAGAATCACACACAAGAATCTCATTTTACTTTGTTTGGATTTTTCCCTCAGCTTGTCGACCCAGCTTCTACAAGGCTTTTGCCGGAAACATCAAGTGCACCAAGTGTCCGCCTCACAGTTACAGCTCGGATGATGGGGCCCAGTTGTGCTACTGCGAGAAGGGATACTTCAGGGCCGATAAAGATCCTCCCTCAATGGCTTGCACACGTGAGTACTGTTCCTTCTTCCCATCTTCCGTCTGAATGGCTCGACTACACAAAAGCAAATATTTCACTAGACTGGAGAAATCTGTGTGCTACAGGAAGTGTAGAGGAATTGTGTTTTGATTCTGAAGTTTCAAAATGGAGGCAAGTAGAATGGAGGAGGTGACCTGCACACCTCGAATATTTGTTTGCAGGTGCAGCTATCTCAATGGAAATCACTTGAAAATGATAGAAGAAGCGCAACTCGACTCTGATGAAGGTCTGACTGATGGAAACGTCAGCTTTCACATTAAAACCTTGACCGTAATTGTAGCAGTGTTGCGCTTCTTCTATCATTCTCAAAATGTAGGCAAGTGAAAATTTGAGAAGACCCCTTTATTCTTTTCTTATTTCAATGTGTACTTTTAAGACAGGCCATAATGGGATTTAGATGGGATCTAGGGATGCCTTTTAGATTCTATGGACTCGATAGCACACAATTAAATGCTTCATCATAATGATTTGCTCCAGAAAAAAAATTGGAGTTTAGTGATCACTATAATGTCAAATGCTGTAAATTCATGTTCTGAAACTTCCAGCTTAACTATTGATGTGTAGCCTTAATAAAATAAATATATTTCTCTTTAGGTATACTCATTAAGATGTTTTAAAAGCACACATTCAGCGTCCTTTTCATTGTATATTGTACAGATTAATTTCAGTTCAGGAGCCTGAGAGCTTTGATTCAACATAAGGTCATGACTTCTTAGGCGCAGGCTTTTTTTTCTCTCCACCGTGTGTTTCTGTAAGCATATCTTCATACATTATTCACAATGCATTTATTACGATACACTAGCTTAACATCTATATCACGCCTGCGCACTGACAAATTACCATTTAAGTGGAAATAATGTATTCTCTTTCAAGAGAAAGCCATTTGAACTCCCCTGCTAACTGGTAAAGTGGTTACGTGGGATCAGGCGTGATGACTGGTCTTTTGTTCCTCAGTGACACTCGAGGGTAATATTTTTGCCTCAAGCAGTAATGATTTTTTTGTGTACCTTGAGACCGTATTTGACACAGTCCAACAGCAGACACAGTAGACTAATTACCGCTCCACCAGTGTCATTGAGCTAATCATCTGTTTGATTGGCTCATAAAGACTAAAGCTAATGGATGTCAAATCAAAGTGGATATTCGGTTCTCTGGGGTGGTACTCGTGGTGGTGGGGACTGGGAAGGCCATGTGATTTAGAGAGACGGGGGCTGAAAGGACATGCCGCCTGATTCTCCCCTCAGACTCCCCTCGGTCCAAAAAGGTCAGTTTTATATGACTCATCATTGCAATATACCCTCAGTGGGCAATACAGAATTAGTTCAGTCCCTCGCCAGCGCCGCCAGAGCATCCAATAGTGTAAGAGCTAAGAAATGGCGGCGGCGGGGAAGAAAGAGTGATCTTGCGTGTCACATTGATGAACAAAGGTAGAAAAAGCAGCCATGTGCAGACATCTCTCATGATAACAATCTCCATTCTGTGGTAGAATGGGAGTTGATTGATGGCGCACGATTGTGGTGCGAGCTGCGAGGCTCTCTCCGACAGAGAATGGAGTGCAGATAGCATGGAGTGTGGCCTGGCCGCTGAATGGGGGTCTGGCTGATGTGAACAGAGGTCTTCGCCTGGGGGGGAGGAAGTGCTGTGCTCCCCTCGCTCATGCCAACAGGGCTGGACTGGCCATCTGGCATACCGGGCATGTCCCGGTGGGCCCCGCACCCTCGTGGGCCCCTATTTTCAGGAATGTAAAAAATATACCGGTGAATCAGTTCTGCACCGGGGGCTGTAAGCCAAAAGTGCCCGGGCCGTATTTCAACCCCATTTCAGCACTGCATGCCAAAGAGGCACACACAAAAAAACATGCCTGAGAGCCTGAGAGGAGGCTTTATTTATGTGGCACATTGTGGCTGGCTGCACCGTTACGTGTGCTGGAGCAGCATAGCTGAAGCAGTGCATTGTCTGGCCAATGGCTCAGTCTTGGAATAAGGGGCAGTAGGATCATGGTTTATTCCTTCTGGCCATTATTGTGAGCTAGTAAAACAAACAGTACCTGCAAGATGTCTGCTAGAAATGCCATGATGCATACAGTACGTGAATGTGGACATAGACTTTTTGTATTTGTAATTGTATTTTAGGACAAAATCAGTACAGTGCACTGTGTGTGTGTGTGTGTGTGCGTGTGTGTGACACTTTAAATCACTATAAAGTGGGTGTTTAAATTTTCGTTCATTTTCCTACAAATGTAGTAGAATTAGAATATACACTGTACAATAGTGGTTCCCAGACTGTTTCTGATAGGACCCCACTTAAATTTTCCCATATTCCAAACAGAAAACATGTTTTTGTCCCTTTAATATAATTACATTTGAATTTGAATTAACAGGAATCATGAAACAGGTATGCCATTGTTTAACTCAATTTTCTCCTTTTTTTCGCTTGCAACAGGACCTCCGTCTCCCCCTAGAAACGTGATTTTCAACATCAACGAGACCTCGCTCTTCCTCGAGTGGAGCCCGCCGAGTGACACCGGGGGCCGTAAGGACCTGACCTACAGCGTGCTGTGCAAGCGTTGCGGCTCCGGGTCGGGCTCTGGGTCGGGCTCCGTCTCCAGCTCCGGGTCGTCCGGGTCGTCGGGCCATCAGCAGCAGCAGTGCGAGCTGTGCGGCGGGGAGCTGCGCTTCGTGCCTCGCCCTCAGGGCCTGACCAACGCCTCGGTCACCGTGCTGGATTTTGACGCCCACGCCAACTACACCTTCGAGATCGAGTCCCATAACGGAGTGTCGGCTCTGAGTTCCTTTCCCAGGCCGGTGGCCACAGTCACCATCAGCACAGAGCAAGGGGGTGAGTACTGTAGTACAGTGGTTCTTAACCTGGGGTGCGGGCACCCCCTGGGGGTGCACCAGAGATCTCAGGGGGTGCGCGGGATTTTGATTATGTTGAGGTTGCGACAAAAATTAAGCTTGAGAACATTATATTTATGCCAATTTAAGACTAAATTAAAACAAGTTTGGCCCCCATTGAAAGAAATTAAGGTATTGATTTATGTCCCAAGCAAGAATCACTGCAATTAATTACTTAAAATCATTTTTAGCACGTATACGCATGTAGAAGTTTAGGTTGGGGGTGCGCGGCTTGTCTTCGGCACAGGTAAGGGGGTGCGTTAAGAAAAAAAGGGTAAGAACCACTGCTGTAGTACACAGAGAATTGAAAACTTTATTGCAGACTCAGAATTTCCACATAAAACGCATACAAGACAAAGACATAAAAGAGATAAAAATTAACATACATAAACAACAGATAGGTACATCACATACACCAGGTCAGAGACCCAGCGTTGCCAGATGTACGATAATTATCGTATTTGTGTCATCATTTTGTCCATTTTGTCCTCTGTGCGATCAAAAAAACATGATGTACGATCATTTCAGAGTTGTCAATCAGTTCATTTAGATGCCTTGAAACAACAATTTGGGTCTTATAGGATAATTTCCTCCCAAAAAGTCCCCCAAAAACTAATTTTGAGGTTTTGGTACGATAATTCAGCATTTTCCATCTGGCAACAATGTGGAGACCACACACAATTAAAGGTGTAGGTTTGGCCTGGAAAGTGATGGGGACATTGCAATGGCAAATGGGTGTGCTATTTTTGCATTATGTTTGTGGAAAAAATGGTGGGGTTCAAAAGCTGGGTTCGTCTCAAAAGTGGTATGAACATATCCCCACCATCTACACCTAAAACTACACCCATGCACACAAGGACAGCAAGAGACCACACGCAAGCAAAGGTGTAGGTTTAGCTTGGAAAGGAGTGGGGACATTGCAATGGCAAATTGTCCAGGGTATGCTATTTTTGCATTATATTTCTGAAAAAAATAGTGGGGACACGCTAGGTTCATCCCAAATCTATCTTTGAGTATAAATAAAGTCACCTTACCTTACCTTACTTACCTTAAAGTGGTATGGACATGTCCCCACCATCTACACCTAAAACTTCACCCATGCACACAAGTACTCAGTCAGCTTTTACCCAGGGAGCCACTTGGTCTGTTTTCTTTCTAGCTCAGCCTCAGTAGGTCAAAGTGCCCTTTACCACTGACTGACACTGATCCCAAACTGCTTGTGATGTTGTTAGACTTCTATTCTGCCATTGAGCAAGTGTGAAAAGTATGAATGTGAGATAATGCATTGTAAACTTTGCTGAGTGAGTGAATATAACAACGCTATGTTAATGCAGATCATGTACCATTCCAGACAACAACAGAGATAGCAAAAAATAGTTTGTATCAACTGTCTACGTGTGTTGTTGCCAAAGTTGGCGAACCAGGAAGGAGAGTGAGCGAGTGAGTGAGTGAAATTTCAATAGTTTGTTGAGTGGAGCAGAGCACAGCGGGGTTTATTGGACGCGTGCGTGTGTGAAAACTGAACTCCTCTCCCTCCCGTCGCAGCTGGCTGTCGGCCTCCTGCTCCCACCCCCACCCCCCGCCCCCCCTCTGAGGGAGCTCCCGTTCACTTGACCAGCTGCATGCAGTACTTATGCAGTCAACACAGGACACCTCCTGCAGAGTTTGTCTGTCACAGTCCCCTAAACACATTTTAATTTATTCACACCTTGGCATGCTAGTGGCAGGACCTTCACTATTTATAGCGAGGTTTTTCATATCCGCCCAGGCAGACTCAGTGAAGTGCTGTGAAATATAGAGTAGTTTAAGGCACCACTCGGTTCAAAGGAGCGGCAATAGCTAGCCACCTCTATTATGGCGGACTAGCATGAAGTCATTACTGCCATCCATGATGTCTGTGACTGATAGGTCATTTCCGACCGTGCACACTGTGGAATGCAATCAGGCTACAAGCTAATGGATGTGCTTGGCCAGCCACGGGTGGTGTGCAAAAGGGGCGATCCTGACCCAGCTGAAAGATGATTAAAATGCATGGCAAAGGACTTTTACATCGGGCACGAATCATATTGTCCATCTGCATCATAATTGGTTTGTTTATTAGAATGCACAGGGAAAAAACAGTACAAGGAGCTCACTTTGTATTACCGTAACAGAGCCGTCAGCAGAGAGTAGGTTTGGGAGACGGGTTGGGTTGGGTTGGGGGTGGGGGGAGGGTTGGTCTGCAGATGCAGGTGCTGTGGGTTTATCTTCAGTACTGTACAGTCCAACACATTACTTACAGCGGCCTGCTTTGGGACAGAATTATTTTCCTCAGCTGCCCGGTTTCGCTATCATCATTTTATAGTTCTTGTTTCTTGAAGTCCATTCTTCACTCATTAATTGGGCCAGTCTCCCTCCTGTCTTCCTACCTTCTGCCCTTCTCAGTGGTAGCCTACCGAGATTGAGGAAGTTTTCTCTCTAGATATGAGACGGCACCACTTTGGTTCTCTTATATACATGTGTGCTTTGTAAACCAATGTGTCTTCATAAAAGTTTTTGAATAGGGTACTTAAAAACTAGACGTTCACAAGTCAAATGCTATGCTGCATACGTTAACTGCATATTCTGCTTTTATTTGTGCTTTTAAACTCATATGATGTTTCTTGAGTGGGAATGAGTAGGTTACTTTAATGCTTACACTTCACAAGTCCAATTCAATCGTATTTCGCATAATGTTTATAGCCTTCAAAAAGGTGTGCCTAATTATTTATTTTCCAATGTCCTTTCACACAAAGGACTTGACATCATCATTTTATATAGATACTTTTGTGAATGGGTGCTCATGCCTACTCAGTCGGTCTTATTGATATCAGATAGAAGACGATTGCTGATGATTTATCATCCGCAGACAGGTGTAGCATGAATGAGAGAGTTTGAGTTTGATTTCTTCTCGGATCTCTAAAGCTGTGTCAGTATAAATAGAAAGGACAGTCCGTCTGTTTGTGTCTGTCTCTGTCTCTGTCTCTGCCTCTGCCTCTGTCTCTGTCTCTGACTCTGTCTCTGTCTCTGTCTCTGTCTCTGTCTCTGTCTCTGTCTCTATCATGATACCATGAGATGTCCTTTGCTTCCCACTCAAGGTAGACTCATTCCCATAAGACCTGTTCAAGATAAAGATACAGTATATGAAGAGTTTTCTTTGCAAAATGGCATATTCATTTTGGAACATTTTGGGAAATTCCACATCTTTGTATAGGGCATTGCATTGCATCACATTGCCAACTGCATTTTATATAGGTTGAAAAAGTATGTTCTCAAAATTATTTGAATGGCAAGAATTCACACAGGACGTTTCGACAGTCATTTACAATACTAAAATGCAAAAGTCAAGAAATTGTGTTTGTCATTTTGCAAAGAAACTCTTCATAGCCAGTAACATATCTCTTTCCTGGATACATATGTACCATCAGGGCCGGATTAATGCACAGGCTAGATATGGCTGCAGCCAAGGGCCCCCCACTTGCCAGGGGCCCCCTGATTGCCCAAAAGAGAAAAAATGCAGAATTGGGACAAGATTCAACATTGAAAAATCGATCCACCGTGTTGAGAACAGTTGGCAGACATGTTTTCATGAATTTATAGCTCGTAATTATGACACTGTCTGTGTACATTTTTCCCGAAATTTGCCTTCTCTGGGGCCCCACAGCAAACTGTACCCTAGGGGCCCCGGGCCATCTTAATCCGGCCCTGCATACCATCATAAATACGGCATACATGTACATAGCAACACTACATTCATTTACTCCATAGACATCAATTAAGTGCCATTGTGTCCATACAGACCAATAAAGCTCCATAGTGGGAGATTAACGGTGGCTATGGAACGGGAATGTAAAACCATTCACATCCTGAGAAAGTGATAAGAGTCTTGGGGGATTACTGCTGGATTAACCCTATCGCGCCGGATGCATCATATATGTCTCATCAAATTCAAAGCCCTCTCCACGCTGACACACAAAAAAATCGATCTGAAAAACATCCTGCGTGTCATTTCCAAACGTCCTGCAGTACACGGAAACCGCCACAAGAGAGTAGCGGTTGACCACAGCTCGGCGAAAAACAGGAAAATGGTGTAGAAGCGGTTTCCCTGATCGACGCTGAGATTTCGTCAAATTGCATAAGGTTTGTGTACAAATTTCCGAAATATAACTCTACATCCTTTAATTTGAACACTTGCTTTGTGCAATTAAGCAAGGAAGAGTTTATATTTTTACACCGTGTTGCAGAGAGATCGTGCTAAAACTGATGAGACATATAAGCACCATCCGGCGGTGGCAGGAAGTCAGCCATCAATGCATTTGCTCCATAGGGAAACTTACAAAGCATACCACGACGATCGTTTAACAAAACACACAAGTTGTTTTACTTCAAGACAAAGATATTGCCTTAAGAAACAGGTTTTTCTTGCAATTTTGAAAATGCAATGCAAAATGTTGAAATTATGATCTCGTAAAAAATGCATTGAAGTGAATGGAGAAATGGTCCAATTGTAGTATTGGACCCATATATTCAAATTACACGTCAAAAATGAATAATGATCTATATTACACTCATAAATAGGTTGTTGAGCATTCGATCAGCTATGTTTTTACATAGATTTTAAAAAATTACCCAACCAGGCTGTGGGAAATGTAAAATATGGTCCTGCTAAAACAAGGATAGGCTTTAAAAAATGGCAGGATCTCACTAAATATTTAAAGATAATCCTCAAATTAAATTGTCTGACAACTTTTTTAAATTAAAAAAAAGTTGTAAATGCATTAAAAGTCATTTTTCAATGGTCATGAAATTGGAATTTTCATTCATTAAAAGCCTGATGCATCATATATGATGCATTAAATATCTCAGCGACCTTAACAAAATTTTGATTTTTTTTTTTACATTTCTTATAAGGGACCAATATTGAAGCAAATTCCAAAAAAATAGAATTTTCTCTCATTGCTTTCATGGTTCAGGTTTCACAGGGTTAATGTACTAGAAGCAGTCTTATATTACAATAGTGCTAGTGTTATCTTTATTTGACATAATAAATCCACATTGTAAAATAAGGAACGTCCATCTGATGACTGACATACAGTAGCAGGTAGCCTGGGAAATCCCATGCTGCTTTGCTCAATAGTTCCGATCTGAAAGACCACATGGATTCTATCCCTTAGAGAGGGTTCCAGATCTTGGGCTCCAATCAAGAGAGTGGGGAGGGGCGCAAAGGCGATGACTACAATTTTTGTTTTAATAGATACAACTGACATGATTGGCTATGGACTACTGTACGTTCATGCCAAATGACACATTCGTAATGCCCAACAAATGACCATGGGCGACAGTAAACCACACCTTTCCTATGAGAAATTGCATAGTTATATTAGGTAACCTCCAGACGATCTCACTTGTGAGATCGTCTGGTGTTAACCAGGCAAAGTAGCAGGGTTCCTGAGGCTGAGAAAATATTCAAAGGTGATTAAGTGTTAACAGTCTGATTTCACCTACTGTATTAGTTCACATGCCTTCGTATGAAGCCAAGCCAATTTCAGCCTCACATGTTCCGTCTGCATATTCAAGGCTTAAGTCACAGTAATGATTTTTTAGATTGGATTTGTAAAGGGCATGCACACACTGACACAGGCATTCCTTCTTTACTATGGAGATTTTAGTGCGAGACCTGTGGCAGGGTGACATGGATTCTTGCAATCATGGTCAAGAAAGAGTATTCCGAAAGTCTTGTGGTGTCTTGTGTGTGTTTAGTTGGCAAGAAGGTGTATTTGACACATTGTATTTGGCACAGTGCTAAAAGACGGACACACCTTGTGCGGTAAAAAGAGTGAAACAATGGGAGATTTATTTTTTCTGTAATGACAGGGGTGTGCGACAAGGGACTGATTTAATTGCCTGGCGTGCCGCCCCTGTAGAGCACTGTGCTGCAGCATGGGCTGGACTGGCCAAGTGGCATAGCGGGCATTTCCCGGTGGGCCCCGCACCCTCGTGTTTTTTTTTTCAGGAAACACATAAAACTCCCCCAGAAAGGATTGAGTTATGAGTTATGCGAAATATGAGTTATGCGAAAACGTCAACTCGGCCAAAAAATGACTTAGGCGATTATTTTAGGAAGGTGACGAAATGTAAAATATATCTATATATTTGTTTTTTACATTTTTGAGTGAGTCAGATCTGCACCGCTAATTATTAGGGGCCCCTTTAAGCCAAAAGTGCCCGGGCCCTCTTTCTCCCCCAGTCCAGCTCTGTGCTGCAGCATGGCACCAAACAGAGGGGTTTGCACAGCAGTGGGGCAGGATTGGGGCCCCAAACAGAGCCAAGCCGCGATGGTGGTGGATGACAAAACAGAAGAAATTGGCGGCTGGAGAAGGAGGAGGAGGAGGCGGGGTCTTGCTGTCTGTTGCCGTGGCGATGGTGATTGACGTGCCGTGGGGAGCCCGCGAGCCCGCGAGCCAAGCGGCATCATGGAGGAGGAATGGCAATTGATTGCAGTGAGAGCTGTGCGGTGTAAAGAGTCAAAGCTCAGGAGAGGCCAACGAGTTATGAGCACCTGAAAGGGATAGAAGGTCCTGTGTGTGCCTGTTGTGCATGTGTGTGTGTGTGTGTGTGCGTGCGTGCGTGTGTGTGTGTGTGTGTGTGTGTGTGTGTGTGTGTGTGTGTGTGTGTGTGTGTGTGTGTGTGTGTGTGTGTGTGCATTGCTGCGTGCGAGTGCGTGTGTGCGTGTGTGTGTGTGTGTGTGTGCATTGCTGCGTGCAAGTGCGTGCGTGCGTGTGTGTGTGTGTGTGTGCATTGCTGCGTGCGAGTGCGTGCGTGCGTGCGTGCGTGCGTGCGTGCGTGCGTGCGTGCGTGCGTGTGTGTGTGCATTGCTGCGTGCGTGTGCGTGCGTGTATGTGTGTGTCTGCGTGTGTGCACTGTGCATGTGTGCTTGGTGCAAGAGAAAGAGAGAGTCTGTGGGGGTTGAGATTGGAATGTGTATGAAGCGCAGTGTGTGTGTGTGCGCGCGAGCGTGTGTGTGTGTGTGTGTGTGTGCGCACGAGCGTGTGTGTGTATATGGGGGATGTCCCATTAAAGGAAGGCCTTCTTTAATCACCTGAAACAGCTGGGTAATTGTGTGTGTCACTGAGGCAATCAAGGGCGGATAGAGTCCTCCAGTTCAGCAACATCTCTCTTTCATGAATAAATTAGTATACTCCCCAGTAACCTCGGTCCAATTAAATACCATCAAGTTTTTTGAAAAAAGGTCAAGGAAAAAACGATTTTGAATAAAATGTCCATCCAGCCTGAGAAATTTGTGGTGAAAGGTTATGTGGGTTTTCCATTACCATTACTGAAACATGCTGTTTTTTTTTGTTGCCGATGCAATAATAACATTCACATTGAAAACATAAATACCAGCATTGACGCTGCCACATAAAAAACAAGATACAAGTATTTTGCACAGACGTTTTGGGGGGCAGGTGCTCAAAGGGGAGACGGGCCTGTGGAACTTCCAGCTGCCTTACTAGGATATAGAGGCTAGATAAATTATACCTAATATATATTATAGGGGTGAAAGATGTTTTTGGGGCTAAGACGTCAGGTGGAGTTAGGCCGGCCGCACATTGGCTCCGACAGTACTGTGGCGCACTTTTGTTCCGACAGAATTCGGACCCCCAAACCCAATTTCACACGAACATAGCATTGATAGTCAATGGGCGGCACCGACAAAATAGAACTTGTCTCTAATTGCTATCCGACATTGGCGAATGTCCGCGGACATCGGCGCCAGTGTGCGGGGTTCTATTGAAAATAATGAAATCGAACTTTTGCGGAGCAGTGCGCAGCACTTTGTCGGAGCCTATGTGCGGAAGCCCTAACTTAATCAGTAATTGTTGGTTGATATGCTGTAATGAATACGCTACTTAGCTAGTCCACTAAAAAACAAACACGCACAAAAAATCTACGCAATAGTGGCACTGGCTGTCCCTCCGCCGCCCTGACATGTGCTAGTACTGCTGAAACAACGCTGGCCCTATAGGAACATTATTGTCACATGTTTTTAATTGCCAAGCATTGTAGATCATACCAACATGGACCACAGTACATTGTGACAAAAAAGGCCTTTTTTTGTCCAGTAGGGCAAAGTGGCAGGTGCTTTAGCACCACCTTGTCCCTGTCTGTGCACGCTTAGGTCCACAAGCATAGTCATTGTGAGCAAGGTAAATTCCTGCAGCAGCAGTAGCAGCAGCCAGTAAAGATGTGATTATTGGTAGCAAGAAGACGAATGGTGCAAGTGCAGGCAAATACATCAGTGGCCAGCCAGGCTGAGGCTGGAAGGCTGGAAGTGCGGTGCGGTGCAGCATGTTCCAACTAACTATGACAAATTAACCAGGGACCTAATTACCACCATGGGAAAATTACAATGATGTTTATTGGGAAAGGCATCACGAGCCACTCCCCATTGCCTAGAGACCAAATGGCCTGACACACCAGAGGAACAGCAATAATAACCCTGCAAACAAATTGGCTGTTTGAAATGGCGGCCGGGCTGGCTGGCTGGCGTGCACGCCAAAGGTGACTTTCCTGTTTCTAATCGATACCTCCTCCTCCTCCTCCTCCTTCGTCTCTTTCTCTCACACCATCCCACCCCACCCCGCCCCATCCTCCTCCTCTTCCTCCCTTTTCTCTGCTCCTGTTCAGATGCAGGCACATGGCCTGTGTGTGTTTGTTGGGGCTATTGACAGTTTTAATCAAACATGAAAACTGCTTGCTGTCTCTGCACATTCAGTGTCACTCTCTGTGTGTCTGGACATATTTGCTGTACCTTAGCAGAATTTAGGGATGGTTAGTGTGTAAACTGCTGTATTTTGCTGTGTGTGTGTGTGTGTGTGTGTGTGTGTGTGTGTGTGTGTGTGTGTGTGTGTGTGTGTGTGTGTGTGTGTGTGTGTGTGTGTGTGTGTGTGTGTGTGTGTGTGTGTGTGTGTGTGTGTGTGTGTGTGTGTGTGTGTGTGTGTGTGTGTTGGTGACTTGCTACAAATTTCCATGCAAGTGAAACAGTTGGTGTTTATTTGGAGTTTTGAATATGCTTTGCCCATGTGTCTGTCAGGGCCAGCTGGCACTACGTTGGAACTTCATAAGCAGTGCATATTTTAACAGTGATACTGGACCAACCTGCGTACCGTATGACACAAAAGTCTTAGCTCAAAGATACTTTAAAATAAAAAAATAGAAATAAGGCTTTGGAGCATGCTGCCTTGCCGTGGAGACTTTGTGTTTTATCTGCAAAAAAAGACTAGACTAAATGAAAGTCATTTCGAAACGGTATTTATATTACAAAGTGCGCCGTCATGCAGAAGGTGTGAGGAGATAACCAGTAAATGAGGTATTATTGAAGGCTGACTGCACATCTGCTCATCTATGCATTCGTTTTAGTGCAGCAGCCAGTCAACACACATTGTCTCTCCCAGTGAACACTACTAGGCTATAGCCGCTCCATGCTGTAGCACAGTGATTCTCAAACGTTTTCAGACCAAGAACCACTTTATACCCCAATCCAAAAATGTTCAGGGACCACCTATCAACTGAATTGACAGTTGACGGGTGCTAATTTGACACTGCTAATTTCGACGCAGATCACTTACTTTTTATTCACATTACAAGCCTGTCTTGTTGTGGTGAAAATAATAATTTATGTTTAGCTTTGTAATTATGTTACAAATATGGCCTACTGCTACTGTACCTTGTCTTGGAAAAGTAGAAATCCCCTCGGAGAGCACATGAGCTCTGTTGCGGACCACCAGTGGTCTCCGGACCACACTTTGAGAATCACTGCTGTCGCATGTCGCCACCCTGGTATTCAATTTCGAATTCCCTTCCATCCCTCTGCTCCACTATACTCCTCCATAAAGCCACATGCTGTATTGATGATGGGTACAGTAGCCGGTCCACGCTGTAGCATCAGGGTCGCTGACTGTTTTGGGCGGGCCACGGACAAAATCATCTCAAAGGGGACCCCAGCCCATGGCATACAACATAATGAGGACCCAATTCTGGGCCCCCTCTCTACCTGGGCCTGGGACAACTGTCCCCTTTGTCCCCCCCCTGTCGGCACCCCATCCTGTAGCATGTTGCCACCCTGTCTGGCTGCCATTCAATTTCGAATTCCCTTGCTGCCCTCGCATCCCTCTGCTCCACTATCCCCCATAAAGCCTCATGCCGTATTGATGGACACTGCCCAGCGCAGCCGTCTTCTGTGTTGTCAGACTGGGGCCATTGTGAAAGGCAGCCTAGGGATGTGAGAGACTCACTCAGAGGAAGGGGGTAAGCTAATGCAGAGGTGTGTGTGTGTGTGGGGGGGGGGGGGGGGGGGGGTTGTGCGTGTAGCTAAGGGCAGCCTGCAGGATGTGGGAGGCAGGGGGTGGGGGGCCTGTAGGCAAGGCAGTCTGGGGGGGGGGGTGTAGGTAAGGCAGCCTGCGGATGTGAGTGGGAGGGGGGGGTTGGCAGCCGGGGGGGGGGGGGGGGGTAGGTAAGGCAGCCTGCGGATGTGAGGGGGGGGCGTATAGGGTAGGTAAGGCAGCCTGCGGATGTGAGGGGGGGGGCGTATAGGGTAGGTAAGGCAGCCTGCGGATGTGAGTGGAAGGCCCTCCATGCATCGGTTTCGACAGCACTGCAGAGCACTTTAGCTTCCGACACAATTCCGACCCCGCGCACACAATTTCACCACAGCAGAGAATGGATAGTCAATGGGCGGCACCAAGAAAAAAATAGAACTGGTCTCTAAACGCCAGTCGATTTCCTTGGTCATCGGCGCCAGTGTGCTGGGTTCTATTGAAAACAATGGAATCGAACTTTTGCGGAGCAGTGCTCTGCACTTTGTCAGAGCCGGTGTGCGGCGGCCCGAGGGGGAAGCGTGTAGCTAAGTGAGCCTGGAGATATAAGAGGAAGGAGGGGGGAGCGTGTAGGTAAGGCAGCCTGGAGATATAAGAGGAAGGAGGGGGGAGAGTGTAGGTAAGGCAGCCTGGAGATATAAGAGGAAGGAGGGGGGAGAGTGTAGGTAAGGCAGCCTGGAGATATAAGAGGAAGGAGGGGGGAGAGTGTAGGTAAGGCAGCCTGGAGATATAAGAGGAAGGGGGGCCGTGTAGGTACGGTAAGGCAGCCTGGGCATGTGTGTGTGTGTGTGGCTCAGGCAGCCTGGGGGGGAGCGCGTAGGCAAGTGAGCCTGGCGATGTGAGAGGAAGGGGGGGGGCTGTGTAGGTACGGTAAGGCAGCCTCGGCATGTGAGGGGGGGTGTAGCTAAGGCAGCCTGGGGGGGAGCGCGTAGGCAAGTGAGCCTGGGGATGTGAGAGGAAGGGGGGGTCGTGTAGGTAATTAACCTGGCTCCTCTTGACCGACTGCAGCCACCTGACAAACACCCCCCTGGCTGGGCAGGTCTGAGCCCCCTGACTGCCTCCAGACCCCACTGTCTCTCCCAGCGCTGATAATTACAAGAAAGGCACAGATTTTTAAAGGGCCAAGACCTTGCAAGTTCATGGCTACAATATGGTTGTTCTCTCTCTCTCTCTCTCTCTCTCTCTCTCTCTCTCTCTCTCTCTCTCTCTCTCTCTCTCTCTCTCTCTCTCTCTCTCTCTCTCTCTCTCTCTCTCTCTCTCTCTCTGTGGGTGTGTGTGTGTGTGTGTGTGTGTGTGTGTGTGTGTGTGTGTGTGTGTGTGTGTGTGTGTGTGTGTGTGTGTGTGAGAGAGAGAGAGAGAGAGAGAGAGACAGACAGACAGAGAGACAGAGAGCGCGAGAGAGAGAACGAGAGAGACAGGGACAGGAACGGAGAGAGAGCGAGAGAGAGAGCACTGTGCTTCAGGCTTCCTGGCAGACCTGTGGTGACTACAGTATGAATATATTTGATCATTTCTTGATTCTCAACAGCACTAGTGCCAAATGCCAAAAGCATTCTCTTCCTCACCACATTCTTTATTACACAATAAAAAGTTGCCAATATACAAATGGAAAACAAAAAAAAATTCAAAGTGCTGCTTTGTACCAAACAGTGATTTTAAATTTTTTTGTAATACTAATTTCAGCTGAGTCAGCAAATTTGATATGCTAATCAAAATTCCCCGATCTCAATAGAACAATGTCGACATACCAAATTCGTTTTATCCACCTGTCTTTCTCCGTTGCAATATTTCACCAAGAAACCGATGTGTTCCTAAACTGGAGATTTTAGCGAGAAGGCAGGATGTTCAAGATCCGGTTGGTTGCTAACAGTAGCCGTAGCGTACAGATACACCATTCTCTGACACAACAACAAGCAATAGGACCTTGCATAGGTTTTTTGAAGAGGGGTTACGAAAAGCCTTTCTGATTGGTCCACCGTGTGACGTCACCTCCACCGCACATGGTCACAAGAGCACGAATCACAAATTTCCTCATGAGTATTAAAGACCTTCCCCTTACTTCTTCAATCACATGAGGGGTGTCCTCGTGAATATTAAAGAGCCACGGCACATGAAGTGGAAGCGTGTAAAAAAACATAAACTGTGTAAATTGACAGTACTTGTTCGATACAGCACTGTACCATACCGAACGTCTCTTTCCAACGGGTCAGTACGAATACATGTACAGCACAGTACCATTACAGGCCTGCTAGTATCTTACTTTTTCAAAAGCTTGTGCCCAATCCTATTTAATTCAACAAGAGTACGAGAAAATACTACACAGAGTCCCTCTCTAAGGACAGATTTCAAGTTCTCTACCTCACACGAATAAGCACTTGAGATTGATATTCCTCCGCGTTTCAAAACGTGTGCAACCAAATGCTTGGTGTGCAAGGGAGCTGTCTCGTCCATATATTGTGTGCCGAGATGGATGGCGGGCCCCATTGTTAATAAAGATGAATGGCACTGCATTAACTGGTGGTGTGAGAACCTCAGGTACGGTTGGGGGGCCACAGTGGCCTTGCAATGATAGCTCATAAATGGACCCTGAGTCCAGCACTTATTAGCCGCTGATTTATCCTGCTGCATCTTAAAGAACGCCCTTGGCTTCCCCAACCTGTTATTGCCCCGCAAGGGCCACCATTGCAGGTGCATCGTGGGTTATGACGGGCAAGGCGGCGAGGCGCCCGCACGCTGGCCCGGCCATCTGGCTGCGGCGGCCGCTGATGGCTCCATGAGGGATGGCGTTGTTTGTGAATGTGACCTCAGCAGGCAGAGGCCATCTCCATCAGCAGGGCAGGGCTGGGCTGGGTGCTCTGCTCTCTCCTGGCCTCCACCCTCAAGCTTTATGTGGCCTGCACTGTGCTGCATGCTAGCAGATATGGCCCGGACAAAAAGGCAGAGGACAAATTTATAGAACTGTGCTCCTTTTTTTTGGCGAATTACTAATGCAATAGTTGTTACTCTCCCTCTCTCTGTCTCTCTGTCTCTGTCTCTCTGTCTCTGTCTCTCTCTCTCTCTCTCTCTCTCTCTCTCTCTCTCTCTCTCTCTCTTTGATGCGCCCTATAGCACACTTTTTCAGTCCCTTCTTCTTTGCCTCCTATATCTGAATCTTTTTTTGACTATGATTATAGTGTTACACACGTAATTAAAGTGTTGCACACGTATTGCTTTCAGTGTACCCTTTACTGGAATTAAGCGGACAAACAGTTAGGTTGGCTGAAGTTGCAACATGACCGTCAAGGTCAAAATGAATCACCATCACAAAACTATGGTCATTTTATTACAGATAAATATATGTGATGGAGTATAGAGCAGATGTTCCAATAAAAAAGTTTGCGATTTTCACTTTGGTGTATAGCCTCTGTGCAAGGAGCCATTTTAATCATAAAACCCGCTTCTGCAGGCTTGATTAAATTTCTGCTGCATTAAGCGCAAATGTTCAGCTTAAAAATCATTGCACGTTTTATTACAATGGTCAACAGTTTTGCTCAAATAGGGTCAGACATCTTTATTCAGCCATTGTATTTCACGAAACATTCCGGAACAGCTTTGGTAATAATCTTCCCCTCCGCCAAGGCTTTATCATCGTTTACGTCTCAAAGAAGCATGGCCGTAACTACCATTGAGGACACAGAGGTCATGTCCTCTGTATTTTTTTAAATGTATCTACTCTATGATGAAAATCGATTTATGATCAACAATAATAAATGTAGTCTGTATACGTGCACCCCCATTTATCCTCAAGGCAACAAACTTAAGAGTTTGACTCAAGTGTTTGAAGCATTTTAAATGTACAGCATGCAGTACAGCACGCAGTATTTGACCCCGGTATTTGAAAATGTCTAGTTACGGCCCTGCAAAGAAGCCAATTGGAGGGAGATAACCTGCTCTGTCTGCCTCCAGGCACCCGTGGTAATTATAAGACGCACGCACCGGCCTCACTACCAGCTGCACCCTCCACAACACGACCAGCTGCTTACTGAGAATGGCAAACAGGATGAACACCACGCCACACAGCACAGCCGAGCAGGAGCAGGGAGCGAAGTTTTAACCTTGCTAACTCTTGGTGCTACCGTATATCGTGCATTGAAGTCATCACCTGCAAATAACTTGCCTTTTGTCAAAACTGTGCATGTTTAAGTAGGTTACATTTGTTATTATTTGTATTGGAAGGAATGTCTACAATAACACATTTTATACGACAAAGGTAGAGAGAGATCATATTTATGAAACCAGCATAGGTTGATTTTTATATAGAATGAGCGTTATCGTTATATCGTTAGTTTGTAGTGTCTGTAGTGGTCGTGTGGCAAGTCTTACATTCACTGCATAGTGTGTGGAGAGGGACGGATCATAACTCCATTGGCCCCTGGGCCAGACAACAAGAAAGGTCCCCATCCATGGCTGTTGCTAGCCTGGGAACACCCATACTGCCTTACGTTCTACATAATCGTTTCGATCTGAATCTCACTTGTGATTAGGTCTGGTGGTAACCAGGCAAGGCTGTTGCCAGTGTAGAAAACGATTCAGGGTTTTAGGCCAGATGTGAGAGTCTATGTTGTTGGTTGTAGTCCTCTGAAAAAAAAAAAATATAGTTGTTAAAGGTGTGATTTTAACACAATATGAGGATGGAACTACTATACTGCCCTACAATATCAGAACGCAGTATCTTGAAAATGGTCGAAAATGGGTTTAGACTGGAAATTGGCTTTAAAATACCTTCTTTTTCTTGTGTTAAAATTTTTTGGTCCAACTTGCTCCCGTTTCGAAAAAAAACGATAAAAACTGATTATACTGCGCTTTTTGATTTTAGGAGGTTACGTCGTACTAGCCAAGAACGCAGTATAATGCGAATTATACTGCACTTCTCCATTGACACCGTGGTTTTGGTGTAGACAGTAATACCACAACAGAACGCAGTATAATGATTTTTCAGCTAAAAAGTAATGAGAATGTTGTTTTTTTTGCTTTTTTTCTTGTGTGCATATATTTCCACCATAAAAAAGTATTATATGAAAGTGTCAACACCACTTTACCTCCAACACAGTCGCGTGGCCAGAAAGGAAACTTTAAAGCCTTTTTTCTCAGTTTGCCATTTTGAATTATACTGCGTTCTGAAATTGTAGGGCAGTATAGAGGCGTGGGCTTCAGGCCCCCCTTGACTCTTGGGGCCCTGGCCCTGAGCCCGGTAGGCCTGTGCAGTGATCTGTACTTGTATTGTGTGTGGGCATAACTGTAAAGTGTTTGGTTGGATTTGACGTATTCCCCTCCAAAATAACTTTTCTTGGCCCCTTAAGTGACCCCGGTGAAAGCAAAGTGATGGATGTAATGGCACTGACACTCGAGCAGTGAATTCGCAACGCTGGGGTGCCACCTAGGATGGCAAAAGAAGAATCTGCAGATAACAAGCATCCACAGGCAGGCGACCTCAACGCTCCAGCATGTAAATCCATGTAAATGATCAGCAATTTGTCACTTGTTTCACTTTGTCCTGCCTTTCACCGTCAAGACCTTTGCTAAGACAGCCATTTTACATCATGCACTGTGTCCCACTTACCATACCCCAGGTGTAGCGCACAGTGCAGCGCAGCGCAGAGTCGCATGTGGAAAATAGGTGCACGCGTTGCGTCGCGCTCGCTCCGTACCCCTCCGCACTACAGAGCACCCCACTGTGCTGAGCATGTGCAGAGGATAACGCAATCCTACCGGTTTGAGGATAACACAATCCTACCGGTTTGATGAAGTCGGTCATTTGCTCCAGCAGGTCACCTTTTGCTTCGATTTACTGCAAAGAGTGTGTGTGTCTTTGTGCGTGTGTGTGTGTGTGTGTGTGTGTGTGTGTGTGTGTGTGTGTGTGTGTGTGTGTGTGTGTGTGTGTGTGTCTTTGTGCGTCTGTGTGTGCGTGTGTGTGTGTGTGTGTGTGTGTGTGTGTGTGTGTGTGTGTGTGTGTGTGTGTGTGTGTGTGTGTGTGTGTGTGTGTGTGTGTGTGTGTGTGTGTGTGCAAATTAGACTTCTTCATCTGAATGGTATTTTCCCACAGATCCCTGCTGAAAACTCAGGTGTGTGCCGCGTGGGGAATATTGGGGTTTGGGGTTGGACGCTGTTTACCCAGATGCTGCTGCTGCTGAAGCGTTGCGCTCTGTTGGTGTGTGAGCACACGGTACACTGCATCAGGACACACACACACACACACACACACACACACACACACACACACACACACACACACACACACACACACACACACACACACACACACACACACACACACACACACTCCCCGCAGCCTTTTATTCGCCTCCTTAGACTGTCACAACTGCGTTTGTCTTCAATGAAGTAGTGAGTATGCGGCACACACCTGGGTCTATTTACTTAAGCGTTTGCAGCACACATCTTCACATTCGTGCCCAGCCCACGCACACTTATTTATTTAGGAATGGAAAAGGTAAAAACACACATGTATGCTGGCCTCCATATACAAACACACAGAAACTTAGGGCATGACACAAGTCGCTGACAATTTCTTCTTAGAGCAGGCGTCTTTCTTAGTAATTATTTAATCTCTGAGGGCGCTGGCCCAAATGTTAAATTCAATGTTTCAAGAAGGAGGCCGCGTTTCAGCGTGTGCCTTCTTCAGTGTACACTGCTGTTCATGAAACATTCACTGCAATACACCTAATCACACACACGGTAGAGAGCAGACCAAGTACAACAGCGTGGCCTGTGTCCTCCTGCTCAGCTGACAAGAGAACAAAAAGCTCTGTGTAGTAGTGCTGTACCGTAGTCTAGATGTGTGTTGTTGGCCTCTGTATTGGGGAGGGAAGGGGGTCTTGTGGTTGTGGATCAAGGTGCTTTCTGACCCTCTCAGCCCGCCTGTCTGCTGCTAAAAGACTCGGCCTGCTTTGAAGCTGTATAAAGCCATTGTACTGTCGAAAGATCTGAAATGCACAAAGTATAAGTTCCACTAGCCTGTAATTGTGGCGGCCGTGGCTTTGAAGCTGCAATGAAAAATAGCCCGCCTCATGCCCTTGGTTACTTTGAGAGAGAGCAAATGAGACATCGGAAAATTGCATTAAACATTTCTGTAGTCTTTTCCTCTCTGTAGAATAGACGTGACAGAGTTTAACGCCAAATGAATCTGTCAGCCTATGATGTATTTGTCCTTAAAATGTCAAAAGGAGCTTTTGCTCAGGCTATTGTGTCATGATACCTGAACGCAGTGTTGCAGACTACACTTTCTATCCATTTTCACATAATCATTATACTTTGGTGTGGTAGTGCTAGAACTCCGTGATTATTCTTATATAAAATATGTTTTTATGAGGTGTGTATGGTGTTTCCATGTATTTCCATCAATCTCTTGAAGCTTGTTGATTGCCGTTGTACGTATATTTGTTTAAAAAATCTGAGTTACCCTTGGCTGTAGATACTATTTACTCTTTCTTTGTCTTTCAACTTTGTGTAATGTGTCAATCAACTGAGCATTTCAAGGTTGCACACCAGACGCTTTGTATTCTTATAGTTACCGCCTCTTTGATAATGTATCATCAAGTCTTCACAGGAAAGGCAAGGTCATGTCACAGTGCAATCAGTCTAGTGTCTTTTCTCTCATGGTTGGACATTTTTCTTCCACCAGAATCGAAATGGCTCTCTGTCTCCCAATGTTCTCGCTTGCCTGGTCGCAAACATCGTGCTGCATGTAGGCCTATAGTATTCGGATTGGAACCAGAACAAATCTAGCTCTTCCTCCTCGATATATGATTGTTAAAAATAATCAGCCTTGGCTGAAAGTATGGCCCATGTGCAAGATTAGGTTGCTGTTGATTACAGTATGTAAAGAAGCAAAGGTCTAAAAACCATGTCCTCTTACGGTACATTGCAGATGTCACTTTATTAGCCTTTTCATTAATAATTTTGATCTTTCATCAATACGCTTTTTTTCCCCGATACATGTTTTTTCCTTATATTGTGACAAGGAGTAACACCTGTCAGGATTTGCATTATATGGTTTTGACTCAAGGAGGTGGAGCCTAAGATGAGGGTGACTAAACGATATATTGTAATATATTGTTATAATATTGCTGAAATACACAAAGCTGGCCCTGCCTTGGCTAACAGTAGGGCACAGGGTTACTACGCCGGCAACGTGGGTTCGATTCCGGCCCAGGTCATTTGCCGATCCTTCCCCGTCTCTCTCTTTCCCACTCATTTCCTATCTCTCCTTCACTGTCCTGTCAAAAATAAAGACAAAAAAAGCCCTTAAAAAATACACAAAGCTGACCAATGTTAAGTAATACAAATGGCCGAATACAGCCCAGCTGGGGACAAAAATGGAGTGCTTTGCTCAGACAGACCCCCAGGAAGTGCGGAGGTGTCAGAGGGAGGGATGATGCATGGCCGAGACCTTGCATGGTGGTGGAGCGGCGAGATCGGGGGGGAAATGACAGCTGCAAGAGACAGACAGGCTGAGAGATAAGTTGCTATGTCTCAGGAACGAGCTAGGCATTGAAAACCACTAAAGGATTAATTCTAACCCCCAAATGGGATTTCTATGGAAGCCAGCTGTGGTGTCGCTCGCCCCTCGGCCCTCGCTCGCTCATAAGATTGGCTGCTCAGCGGCAAACAAGGTTCAGGGATTCAGTCAGTCCAGACAGGACAGGTCCACAATGAAGGTCAAGTGAAAGGAGTCTTGCTTTTCTTCGAGCTCACAGGAGCCCAGGGCTGGACTGCCAATCGGGCATAGCGGGCATTTCCCGGTGGGCCCTGCACCCTCGTGGGCCTCTATTTTCAGAAATGTATAAAAATATATATATTTTTATTTTTTTATTTTTTTACATTTCTGAAAATAGGGGCCCACGAGGGTGGGGGGCCCACCAGTGAGCCAGTTCTGCTTCGCAATTTATGAGGGGGCGGGGCTTTAATCCAAAAGCGCCCGGGCTCTATTTCTCCCCCAATCCATCCCTGCAGGAGCCAGCCAGTCGCTCTCTCGTGTCCTGTGCTCACTTTCTTACAGCATGTAACACAGCAGCCGTTCTATTTACAAGTCGAGGCTTTTCTCTTCAAATCCACAACCAGCCAACCT
The DNA here is from genome assembly GCF_034702125.1 of Engraulis encrasicolus. Taxonomy (NCBI): domain Eukaryota; kingdom Metazoa; phylum Chordata; class Actinopteri; order Clupeiformes; family Engraulidae; genus Engraulis; species Engraulis encrasicolus. The sequence goes on from NC_085869.1 coordinate 13,312,664, forward strand.
CTTAAGCCAACAGCCTCACCTGAGTCAGAACCGAAAATCTCTCTGCTTAAAGAAACGGCACTCTGCATGATGCATTATTGATAAGAGACTGTGTAGTAGTAGGACTTGAGAACTAGGCTGATAAGTCGTCTTTGGTCTTTTGCGTTTGATGATCGTATCGCCGTCTCCGGCGGACGACGTGTCACCTGCAAAGCCTAAAAGCATGCATTCTATGTTTAGCGACCGTGGAGACTGTGGAGGGATAATATCACCGCCCCTGTGGTGAGACACTAAATCATGTCGAAGAATCATTGACCTTTTTTTGCAAGCGATACGTATTGCTGATGGTGAATAAACTTCTCCTCGCCGCGCAGCTCGCTCTGCCCTGTTTGGGCCATGGCAGCGGCCCGTGTGTGTGTTTATCCACGTGTCACTTACCAATTGCGCTGGTGTTAAGCGCATGCATTATTGATGCACACCCTATTAAAGCCTACTTGCACAGGGGATCCCTGAGGGACCCAGCTGGCAGGGAAATGAGCGATTTAAATGGACGTCTCTCATTACGCCACCTATTGACCGCCTGTCGTCTGTGGCGGCCGCGTGACGGCTCACGGAGAAAGCGCATCCATCAGCGCCGGGGACGCGGAACAGGCAGGATTATGGCCCTGACCTTTTCCCCATCCGCCCGCCTGCCTGCCTCCGCTCCGACCGAGGAGAGAGAGAGGAGAGAGGCGAGAGAGACAGCAACGGAGAGAAAGAAAGAGACAGAGGAGAGAAAGCAACAGAGAGAAAGGAGGAGAGAGATTTGGTGGGGGACTGGGGGGGAGGAGGAGGAGACACAGCAACGTAGAGAAAGAAGGAGAGAGAGGAGAGACAGTAAAGATGGAGAGAGATTTGGGGGGGGGGACAGCAATGGATAGACAGAAGGAGAGAGATGAGGAGGAGGGGGGGAGGAGGAGAGGGAGAGACGGAGAGAAAGAAGGAGAGAGATGTGGTGGGGGGACTAGGATGGGGGGGGGCAGCAATGGAGAGAAAGAAGGAGAGAGATGTGGTGGTGGGGGAGTGGTGTGGTGGTGGTGGTGGTCTGCTAGCTGCAAGGTCTCGGCACTGGCGATGTGCTGAATCTCATTCCTGGGGTCCTGACGAATGGCTTGTGCCGGAAATGTAGGACACACGCCTCCAACTTACTCTCTCTCTCCCTCTCTCTCCCTACCTCACCCACTCTTTCTTGCTCTTGCTCTCTTGCGCTATTTCTGTGCTCATGCTTTTCCTCTCAGTTTCCTCACCTAAAGTCAAAATGAAGGTGTTTCTTAAACTGAGTCAACCTCGTTTCCGAGTAGTTTCCACTCAGTTAAGTGTGTGTGAGTATGAGTGTGTGTGTGTGCGTGCGTGAGTGTGTCCAACTGTCCATGCATCCTTGCGTGCGAGAGTGTGTGTGTGTGCGGGTGTGCGTGCATACGTGTGTGCGTGCATGTGTGCGGGCGTGCATGCGTGCGTGCGTGTGTGTTTATAAGCAGTCTTATCTTCTTAAGTTTCTTTAACAATGCCTCTAAGTCCCAGACAAACTCTTGCAAATGCACTCTTCCAAATCGTCCCCTTTTGCTCCCCCTGCATGTCTCTTGTCCCTCAGATTGTCATGTTCTTGTGGTTTTTCTCTGTATGGCTCCGTCTAATTGCTCTCCGTCTGTCAGCCTAAGAGCATGCCCATGTCGGGTCGGGATGCACCCCAGAAGAACTTCCCCACATTCTTCCCTTAGTAACGTACGTACGTCTCTGAGATATGCTGACTGAATAGGAGGAGTGGAGCATTTAAAAGCAGAGTGGAGAGGAGCGGTCTAGCCGGTGGCAGTGAGATATATTCGTCAGAGCTAAACACTAGGGCTGTAACAATACACTCAACTCACGATTCAGTTCGTATCACGATGTATGACCCACTGTTCGAAACACCCCCACGGTTTCTGAAATGTATCTGCATTGAAGTTTGGAAACACTATCACATCAAATCATAAGGTTGTTTTCTGGACTAATGGGTAATAAAACTTTGAAAGGGCGTATCACGATACTGCCTCCTTCTATCACGATACAGTGTCGTGACTCTGACTATCACGATTTCTCGGTTCGATACAATATCGTTACATCCCTACTAAACACTGCTCTTTCCCTCACCTCCAGGGAGGACATGTCTCTGTCAGGGCTACAGCGGAGATCTCTGGGTGGGGGGGCGAGCGAGACAGCCAGTGTGACAACCCAAGAGACCAGAGTGACACACAGCATGGAGTAGTTTGAGTTTTCATCTCTCTCCTCCGGTCTGAGGGGCTTGAAAGGAATCCATAATATTGTAATTTTCCTCCTGGCAGTCGATGCATCCGAGACCATCCATGCCTCCCTCACCAAAAAAAAAGAAAAAGCAGAACAGAATAGTCAGGTTTTTTTGGTCATAGCCATCCGTGACTCTTCATCCAATTAAAAATCTAACAAAAACATGGAGCCCCAGACAGGGCAGATGGGCAGATCATTGTGCTGTGTTATTTCCGTTGGTTGTTTAGCCTGGGGATTTGGTCTTTGTAAACATACACGCACAAAGTTGGGGATTTATACAGAGTGAGTGAGAAGAAGGCACACACAAAAAGCCATCAAATATACACCTCCCGTCCTCACCTCACAACAAATGCCAGCATTTTAATTTGTCTTTCACACGGGAGGGCGCCCTTAGTCTGCGGGATATGATGAATTACAAACTTGGCACAGACCCATCACTGTCCCACAAAGGCCACAGGGCGGGTTAACATGCAAGGTGAGGGACTACACAGTACACACAGCCATGCCATTTTTCTCTGGTACCTCCAAGGGTTATCTATTTAGCACGGGAATACGCTCACATCCTCAAACGAAGTACCGTACGTTGATGAATCAGGGCCATCACAAAACTAATATAAATAGATTTTGGTCCCAGGAAAAGCATTAGGGATCTGTTGTCATTTTTGCAGAGGAGCAGGCAACAGCAATTAGTAGACAAAGGAACTCAGAGCTCAAAAAAAAGAAAAGAAAACGATTTTCAAGAAATCTACTTTGCGTTTCATTTAAAAGAAAGTTGTAGTCTGACCCCTCTCAACTGTTATTTCCTAAGATGTGTTTTGAAAGAGTCATACTCAATAATACTATAGTGTATTATACGAGTATTATATGGGAGTATTATAGTACTCAATAATAATAGAGTAATACTCGATAGAATTGTTGTTGTTGAGTAGGAGAAATATAGTGTTAACTGTGTCTCCTACTTTTGCCGGCTGGCTGTGTTGCCAAGTGAAGCCTGTCACTTCTGGCCACCGTGCGAGGGGAGCGGGGGGAGCAAGGCAAGGCAGCGTGGTACAGTGGGGAGCACGGCCCAGTGATTAAGAGGCAGAGTGCTCTCATTACCGCTGCATTTCCAAGGAGATACCGTACCGCACTACAGCAGCAGGCCGAGGCTCTAGTGTACCTCTGGAGACTCGACTGCCTCCCTCCACCCTCTAAAAGGAGCCTTGGCCAGCTAAGCAGAGCACGACTGGCTGCCCTGAGGGAAACTACCGTACCGTCCAGGGCTGGCCCGGGAGAGAAATAGGGCCCGGGCACTTTTGGATTAACCCCTTAAGACGCGGCTTTATACATTTGTTGTTACCAGTATGGTAATGACCAAGTCATGGTGCATTACTAAAGGGCCTATGCTGTGCCATAGTATTGTAGTGCTATGGTAGTTTCATTTCAATGACTATTACACCGTGCCACTGGAGGTACGGCGCGCATTAAGGGGTTAAAAGGGCCCCTCATCATTAGCGGCACAGAACTGACTCACCGGTTGGCCCTGCACCCTCGTGGGCCCCTATTTTCAGGAATGTTTTTTTTTCATAAACATTTCTGAAAATAGGGGCCCACGAGGGTGCGGGGCCCACTGGGAAATGCCTGCTATGCCAGATGGCCAGCTCAGCCCTGCTACCGTCCCTCCACATGTTCTCACATTAGATTCCTCCCACCTCCCACATCCCACATCCCTCCCTCTCACTCTCTCCCTCCCTCCTCCATCCCTCCTCCATCCCTCATCCTCCCTCCCTCCCTTCATCCCTCCTCCTCCCTCCCTTCATCCGTGCCACCATTGTGATTTCCATCGCTACATGTCCTCTAACTCAGACAGTGGATTCAGCCAGTGGAGATATCGTATGAAAGTGGCCTGTGTGTCTTCGGGGCCGGTCTATGCCAGAAATGCCCAGGCCATTTTTCCGTCCCAGGCCAGCCCTGCTCACATTAGATACCTCCCACATCCTTACCACCCCTCCCTCCCTCCCTCCCCTCCATCCTCCATCCCTCCTCCTCCCTCCCTTCAGCCGTGCCACCATTGTGATTTCCATCGCTATATGTCCTCTATCTCTTTATTCCTTCCATCTTCTTCTCATTGTTTTCCTTCCATCCCCACTCTCCACTCTTTTCCAAAGCCCTAAAGTTTCTGCAGTAATGGTCTATCACGCATCTTATTTTTCTTTACCTTTTTTCACTCGTCTCAGCCCTAGTGTGTGTGTGTGTGTGTGTGTGTGTGTGTGTGTGTGTGTGTGTGTGTGTGTGTGTGTGTGTGTGTGTGTGTGTGTGTGTGTGTGTGTGTGTGTGTGTGTACGTGTGTGCGTGCGTGCGTGCGTGCGTGCGTGCGTGCGTGCGTGCGTGTTTGTGCGTGGGTGCATTGTTGGGTGCTGGCAGGGGGGGGAACCTGTTTTAAATTCAGACACTGAAATGCTGTCTTGGGCCTCCCTTCTTTGCTTGCTCATAGCCACATGTTGTCTTTGGCTCAGTGCAAGCTTTCAGAAAGACCCACAAAGCCAGCCAGTGCAGTAGCAGAGACAGGTCTTTGAAGTAGTCATGCAATTGTATGGAATTGTATAGAGCAGTAAAGGTTACCCATGGGTCTGTTTGAACAGCATATAGGCTTGGACAGCATACTGGCCTCCTGTGTGTTTTGGACCAGAAGCTTGCACATGTCTAATTGGAAATCCTATCTTCACCACCAAGCTCTTTGCCTCGTCAACACTCCGTCCACAAATTTACCTTTAATGTTTTATACTGTATAGAATATGATATATGCAGTGCATTCACGATGATGTGGTACCTCTGAGGTTAATGCAAAGGTTTTGAAAAAAAAGGTGGGGGATTTACATAAGCTATATACAGTGCCTAGGAAATATGTAAACGCAACTTTGGAATCTCTTTAACATGATGCACATCAAGAAGTTAGTTCGACGCACATGATGGAAAAACTGTTACATCGCTCCAACTTTCTTCTCTTTCATTTCGACTTTTGTCGCACTTGTCGCAAGTTAACCCGTTAAGACACAGCGTTATAAATTTGCTGTCACTACAATGGCAATGACCAAGTCATAATATATTACTAAAGGCCCGGTGTTATGTCATAGTATTGTAGTACTATGGTACTTAACTATTTAAAGGCTATTACAGCGTGCCACTTGAGGTACGGCATGCATTAAGGGGCTACCTCGCTTGGAATGTATGGCTTTGGTAGAAGATATATCGCTACAGAGGTGATTGAAATGTTTTTTTATAGAATAGCCATACAGGCACAGAAGCTATGACTGGACCTGGCTCGAGAGTTCCAACTTCAACACCTGGTGTTGCATCTCGTGCAGGATATTTTTTCTTTCCTATGTTCTAATCACAAACTATGTGTTCTATTCCGCTAAAATGTTGGAAAATCAACTGTTGAGTCAGAAAAATGTACATCAACACGGTTGGTTGTGACATTGTTTTATTTCGCTAGAATCATCCTGTTGATGGAAAACCAAGTAACGCATATCATATTGCCAAAAAATAGTTAGCTTCAGAATGTGATGGAAATAAGGGCACAATGTGGCCGTGTTTTAACCCCTTAGCGCAGAGTATGTGATAACTTTACTGTCACCAAAATTGTAATGTCTATGTCTTAATCTGTTACTTAAGGCTCTTGGTACTGTCACAACAATGTTGATATAATGTAGTTGAGTATTTTCAGCAAATAGTGCATAGGGCAGGCCCGCCGGCGACCTCATCTGCAGTCAGAGGCTACATGTGCTTTGTTATGAGTCACAGAATGCTCAGTTTACTAATATGGTCTCCCAGATACCACTGGGCCGTGTCTTTAAAGGACAGATGGGGACAGGGTTCTGTTTTATATTTTTGATTGATGTTTTCTTATTGCAGCTTCCTCTCGATCTGTTATTTTCGTGTTTATTTTTGCTTTATTCGTCATCAGGGGTTAGATAGGTGCTGAGCTCTCTCTAACCCTGGCTGCCTGTGTCTGATCTTCGGGACCGTAAGTGCCAGCAGCTCTCAGAGCTAGCCATCTGCCTGGCCTTCAGCTTGCTCCATGACAGTCTATTACACTGCAGCTGGTCAAGACATGCAGAGAGCAGTCATAAGAAAAGGGGACGATAGATGAGTTTGTGACAGACAGACAGACAGACAGATGGGCACGACACACAGACAGACAGACAAAGAGATCTGAGTGATTATGTGTAATACAGACATGAATAATTGGGGGATGGGGGGTGGGGGGATTAGGACCAGAGAAAGAAAGACAGACAGGCACAGTCGCGAGGGTGGCCAATTTATGCCCCCTCGTACCAACCACGAGAGTAACACAAAATGGCTGCTGTTGATCAGGCATGCAGAGTGTTGGTCAGGGGTGACGAGAGGTTCTGTGTCACAGCTGGCAGGGGGTGAAATTGGGTGCCCCCGCTGCTGTACCTGAACCATTATCTCAATGCAGATTAGCAGAGCTATTTTCAGCCTCTGTAAACAGAACGTAAACACTGCATGTGTCTACGGTAGGTGTCTGTACTGCAAAGCAATGGAATTTGTACTCGACTGTAGAGCAGGAGAAGGCTCCTCTTGTTGTAACAGATAACAACTCTTCAAAGAAAATTGGTACATTAATAAATAATAAGCTAATGGTCAGAGGTGAAGCAGGTGGACACATATTCGAAAAGCACATGCCAGATTCTGTGAATCATCAACCACCGTGATGACAATTTGTTAACGCAAACCATTACATTAACCTGTGGATTTAACGTCAGTGTTAATGAACCACATTTGTTGAAGAGGCTGAACTGAAAAGGGAACAGGAACTTTGATCTCACCCATCAAAAATATTTATAATCTACTTGGTTATTAGCCTAGCAGTTGCCAGTGCCCATATGAAGGAGTGTGATAACACCCTCTTCTCTAATTACATAGATCCTCTGCTGAAGGCAGGTGGGGAAGAGAGTAATAGAATGTCATCAGCTATGTCATCATGAGCTTGACATGATTTATGCTCATATTATTATTATCAAAAAATCTTTTTCACTGCAAGGACCATTTCCTTTCGGCTAATGACCATCCGGTTTTAAGGATTGGCCCATTTTAGAACAAAAAAGAGAGAGATTTTTGATTAATAATTCCAATTTTTCATGAACTCCCAAAATGTAATCTTATTATTTGACACCTGAGCTGACTGTGCCTCATTTATTTTCCTAATCACCATAATAGGTTGTGGCATTGTTTCATTGCAAAGTCAAATACTGTAACTAACTGTCAGAAATCTCGGCTATTACCGGTAAATTGATTAGTGTTGTTAATGTGAAAAACAGACGTGCAGTCCCCAAATTGTCTTGTCAAACCTTTTGCCAATGTTTTGACAATCAACTTCAGTTGACGTTTCAAAGCTAGGGGCTTAGGCTGGCCAATATCACATACTCTACAGATGTGAGCTTAGCCATCATACTGTGTACAGTAGATGTTTTTTTTTGTGAGGAGGGGCAAGACACTGGCAGCAAACAACGTGAGCTAATTTTTTGACCGACAGTGGTTTCCAATAGTCAGAGGTTGAGTTGTGCACAGCTAGTTTTGCGCAGTCAGAAGAAAACAAACATTTAGAACCCAAAGCCACAACAATTCAGACCACTCATTCTGATGGCGCATGTACAGTGAAGGAACCTGACCACCCACCAAAGGCAGCTAGTGTTCTCACGTTAAATCCAAAGACTATATGTTCTCTATACCCTGTAGGTCGATGGTTAAAACCACCTAATTCAGAGTTGTCAAACTCAAATTCTCTGGAGACTAAAATAAAAATCTGGGTTGGAGCTGATGTTTTTAAAATGGGCTAAAGTTGTGCATGCACGCACCTACTTACAGGCAAATTTCACAAACACTCATGTACTCTATGGTAGCTTGTATGAGTGGGAGGAGATATTATATTGCCCTCAGCCCACTTACATTCCTATGACACACCACATTTCATGTTCAAATCATGTTGCTATGTTGCTATATATTAATGGTGTATGTGGGCCAACTGTAATACACATTTGAAATGATCTTGTGAGTTTGACGTTCCTGACCTAAAGTGCCGGAGTGGTTTTTTTTATTAGTTACCCATCACATGAGTAGTTGAAAATAACTAAATCTCCAGCTTAGCCAGACTGACTTGGTCACAAACTGTTGTACAGAAGAGTGTAAACAGAACAGCCACAAGGCTGTAGGCTGCTCAGAAGTTATCATACTTGACATGTCTTGACCAAGAAGGAGAGCGGACCATTGGATATTGTATTCTAAATGTAGGTGTAGGCTAAAAGAAAAAAGTTAACCCCTTTGCGCAGAGCCTATGTTATAACCTTACTGTCACCAAAATTGTAATGGCTCAGTCTTAACCTGTTACTTGAGGTTCTCTGTACTGTCATAGCAATGTTGTTATGATGTAGTTGAGTATTTTCAGCAAATAGTGAATTGACCCACCGGCGACCCAATCTGCAGTAAGAGGCTACATGTGTATTATTTTAACACATTGTTAGAATAAATTAGCAATGAACCATATGACACCACTGTACAAACGTACCATACTAGTATGAGGTATCCATAGGTACATGCAGTACATATATACCTCCCAGTTCATTCCGTTTACCAACAGTTAAGTGAATGCAACTTACAGTAGGCTACATGTCAAGTGGCATTTCAGATGCTACATATTTTGCTGACTCCTCTGGTTTGTCTCTGTGCTCCTCAGTGCTGCGTAGAGCCAGAGGGGTTGGGGTGAGAAAGGGGCTCCTCCAGATGCATATTTGGTTGGCAGCACTGAGACACAAGAGATGCAAAAGGGCATCTATTTATGCCACTTGACTTTTACTCCCCTCTCTCTCTCTCCGTCTTGGATGCCAGGCTAGGCTACGGCGGGGAATGTAGGAAAAATTACAGTCCTCGAAAATAGGTCCCCTGAGAGCATGGCGCTGGTGTAATGTCTAGCGTTGTAGTTGTTGTAATTAAGAACTCTTGAAAGTGTCAGGTCTTTATTTTTATCGTCTTTCCTTTTGCCCCAGTAAGACAAATAATCCCCTTATTAAAAGCGAGCACCATTAGTAATGAATACGCTCCTGTGCAGTTTGTTTCAGCAAGCTGGATCAAATCCGGCTTTTATGGCTTGTCACAAAAAAAGGGAATTCTATTTCCAGCGTGATACAAGACAGTTCACACAGGCACTCTCTGTCAGGCAGGCTTTTCTCCTCCCTCAAGCACTTAAGCTCCCCGGTAGGATGTATTTTTGGTGGGGGTCGGCCATAAAATTGGCAACAGTAAGATAATTCCATTCTCCTCATTAATTACCTCAGAGAAAGAGAGGCAAATTGGTATTGATTGCTGAGGGGCCGGTCCAAGGCTCCCTTCACTGTCCCGTTATAACACCTCATTGCGCTTCCAAATTGCTATTTAAGGGAAAAAGCAGGAGAAAAGCCGGCAAACTCATCTCGTAGCCCTGCTTCCCAATTAAAACGTGCAAGTCCCCCTGCTCTTACCTGTCTCTCATCTCTCACTCCGTCCCATGTCACGACTCAGGGAGAGGCTCAGATGGCGTTAGGGCCGAGAGCGAGAGAATGAAAGAGACTAAGTGAGTGAGTGAGTGAGTGAGTGAAAAGTTAGACTCTCAGGCTTGCTCGTCCATGACTGATTGTTTTAATTAACTGTTAACCACACCAAGATGTGCTGCTGTGTTCGGCAGATACAGATGATAAATTGGACATGACTGGTGGAGGGAACATCTGCTGTGTGTGTTGATGTGTGCACTGTAAGAGCTTACTCCGAGTGTGAAAATTACAGGTGCACTGACTCCAGCCCATGTCTCGAGGAATACTGGGCCCTCCTAGCTATTCATAGTTTTGATTTTGGTGAAACATTTGGCTGTCTGAACTATTCGCAAATCTACTGCTGTAAGTACATTTCATCCAAAATCCTACAGGAGTGGTGCTTAGCAAATTGTGGGATTACTTTCCATATCCCCTGAAGCAGCTAGTTTTTATTTTTATTTTATTTTTATTTTATTACACATAATATGACATTGACTCCACACCACTATGTCAGTTTGTTAGTTGAAGCGATTACCATTTTTCTCAATGGTGGACAATGGCCATCACAGTACAATTCCAATCAATTACAATCACACATTGTTCTTTTATTGTGGTGAATAACATACCGTATGTAGATTGATATAGGCTGAGACAGAGAAAAGTGAATGTGAAAGCCCATTGGGAAACTCCAACTCCCATTGTCATTGTGACACAGCACTCCACAGCACACAAGTGAACACTGCACACAACGAAATTGCATTTATGCCTCACCTGTGCAAGGGGGCAGCCCTCAGTGGCGCCCCATGGGGAGCAGTGCGGTGGGATGGTACCATGCTCAGGGTACCTCAGTCATGGAGGAGGATGGGGGAGAGCACTGGTTGATTACTCCCCCCACCAACCTGGCGGGTCGGGAGTCGAACCGGCAACCTCTGGGATGCAAGTCTGACGCCCTAACCGCTCACCCATGACTGCCCAGAGAATAGGTCTTAAAGGAACGCAGGGTGTGCTTCCAAGTCGTGGCTGCACAATCAATGTTTTTTGGGTTTCTGTGAAGACAAACAATGGGAGATGGGGCCTATACTACACTACCACTATACTTCTTAAGAAAATGAGGACTCCAGGCTCTTCGATTAGATGATTTACCTCTTAACTTAACCTGGTTTACTGCTGAACCAGCTTCTTAGCTTACCCTTCTGATCTATTGGAGGACGATTCCTCTGATGCTTTGTGCCTGTTTATCTCTGCTGTGATGATATGTGGCTCTGAGCACATCCAAGTCCAGTTACTGTCAGAGCGACTTCAGCCTCTCTCTTCTCTTCCTCTAGTGGACTATCCATACAACTAATTAAATTATAGATTTTCTTGAAGTGAATCATTGAGCAGGGCAAGCATAGCATTAGGCTCTGTTAGATGGAATGTTATATTTTTTAAAAGGCATTTTACCATATAGGGGTGTGAAATAGTAATCGAAATGTACAGATGCATCGACCCTACGGCCGATGATTTAATTGAATAGCATCGTATCGTGGGACATTCTTAAGTAAGACGTTAAGAAAATGATCGAATGGCTGGCCCCTGTCCAATGCCCTAGCTCCATAACATAATAGAAGTGGAAAAGTATTTGGAAAAAATCGAATCGAATCGTATCATGGGGAATTCTTAAAGGAACAGACCACCCTTTTTTGATTTTCACATATTTGCAGTATTTCCCAGCATTGTTTATGAATGTGCATATAATTTTCTTCTCTTTGTTTTCAGTACTTAGATTTATTGGATCAGAATTATTAGCATAGCTTAGCATAATCACTGAAAGTAACTGGTATCTTTAGCATCAAGCCACAAGTGATCACTGGACCGAATTAAATTGCTGTTTTACACTCTGGTGAATGTTACATTCATTTTAAAGTGGTTTATAAGTACATTTGATGTTTTATTTTGTACCATAGACTTGCATTACTATGACTAATTTGGGTATACTGTCAAACAGGGCAATGCAAACACATAGACGAAAATGATATGCACATTCATGAATAATGCTTGGAAATACTGCAATTATGTGAAAATCAAAAAAGGGTGGTCTGTTCCTTTAAGTTACAAAAATAATCAAATCCCTGCTTTAAGAAATCGATACTGTATCGTATCGTCATGGAGGCTGTGATTTACACCCCTATTACCATGTATTGTAGGAGAGGGCGTCATGACACAGACGTTGGACACATGGATTTTCCTGAGGGTGTAGAGGGCAGCTCTGACAACGGGGGCTTTGGAGACCGAAATAAAAGTTTGTCCTTACTGGAGTCATTCTATAAACAGAAGAGGCGCAAAAAAGAGGAGCACAGTAAACCGAAACCCTCTGAGAGGAAAGAGTTGGTTGGGGGTGGGAGTGAATGGAGGGAGGGATGGAGGGAGGGAGGATACAAGAGCAAGACTGTGGGGAGAGGAGAGCAAGAGCAGATTCCATGCTATTCCAACACACACACACAAGGACGGTTAAATTCGATAGAAACTGTACCCTGCTGTTGGGGTGAACCGGGTCCTCAGCTGCGGGGTGGAAAACAGTCCAATTACACAGCCAACACTGTGTAGCGCTAGTGCAGAAAGAAAAAGGAAAAGCCGAAACAAAACCTCGGTCTGAGCCACATTGGACATGGGAACATCGCAGGAACACTGCGCACGGTCTGATGACTCCCCACCAGGGGCTGATCAGCTTTTGGGATCATTAGCCCCCCATGCCCCCCCCCCCCCCCCCCAATGCCCTCCTTGCAGAGGAGGAGCAAGGCATCCTGTGCTCTGTGTACCCACTCAATCCCCAGGCGAGCCCGCAATTATATTCATTACAGCCAAGTCCAAAGTCCTTCTCATTCCCTACAACGCCTGAAGGATTACTGGGGGAGGTTAGCAAGCACACTGACGTTGAACGATATTAAATTAACCCCTTTGATTGAGTTTACTTCTCCGGCGTGCTCTTCAGTTAAGTAGCACACTCTGAGGAGGACAAAGAGGATTTGAACTTGAGGAAGTTATATCCTGTCTCTCTGCCCCCTCAGAGAAGTCCACGCAAGAGCCTCAAGTGTCCCAGGGTAGCTGACTATGGATATGGGCTGTGGATATAGTATCAAATAAAGATTTTGACTTTGCTGCTTCATAGGATGTGTTCACCTTGTGCTTTGCATGCAAAGAACGAGACATTAACTTGACTTCTGCAGTTAAAAATAGCCTCTCCACACAAATGTGAAGTGAAGTGAAAGCCCAACTGGGAAACTCCAACTCCCATTGTCATTGTGACACAGCACTCCACAGCACACAAGTGTTATACCCTTGTGCATGGGGGCAGCCCCCAATGGCGCCCCAAGGAAGCAGTGCGGTGGGACGATACCATGCTCAGGGTGCCTCAGTCATGGAGGAGGATGGGGGAGAGCACTGGTTAATTACTCCCCCCACCACCCTGGCAGGAGGGGAGTCGAACAGGCAAACTTTGGGCTACAAGTCTGACACCCTAACCGTCTCAGGCCTCTAAATGAACTGTTTTCATCACCAGCCAAAATTGCTAGTAGATGTTAGCCAAACATACATTCACTAATGGGTCAAAGTGGCTCGTAAAGTTAGTCTTTTCTACCAGCCAAACTGAAATTTCACCAGCATTTGGCCAGTTGGCTGCTGTTAATTAGGTAGCCTTGATTGTAGATCTGTCCATTCGGCTCCATTCAGCCTCAGCAAAAATGTTCAAGAAGTGTCGAACTTCAACAGCATGAGAGAAAACTCCCCCAAACATCAGACACGCCCAACGTCATCGGTCAGCAGGCAGACCCAGTATGAAATGTCTGTTTGGTTTTTTTGTATGTTTTTTTATCATTAAATGAATTGAATGCTCTGATTACTTCCGAAAGAAGACTGCACAACACACAGCAACACAGGGGTGCATTTCTGGAAAGCGTAGTTGTTAGCAGTTAGCAACTTCGGTAGTTGCCAATGGGAAATTGCGTTGCAAACAACAAAGTAGCTAATGTAGTAAGCAACTTTGGTTTCCAGAAATGCACCACAGTATTGTTGTTTATCATGTGACAATTATAGCTCCACACAGCAATGGGCCGCTGAGCCTCTGTCAGAGGCAGCCATGCAGTAATGGATAATTTGCTGAAAGGCCAGCAGGACAACATGCTCAGGGTGCCACTGGCCAACACTACACTACTCCACTCTAGGCAGGAAGGACTGGCCTTGACAGTCTGTCAGCCATCACTGGGAGCTCCCATGTAGTCTGTCTGGAAGGGCTGGCTGGACTGCTGCTGCAGACCTGCTGCTCCCAAAAGAGAGGGAGAGATGAGTAGGAGAGACTGGAGAAAACACTATGTAGATTGGCAAAAGCTCAAAACTCCCCTCCTA
>NC_085869.1:13669406-13686906 GCF_034702125.1 Engraulis encrasicolus
AATTCAAGCGGTCAGATCAGAAAACCTTTATTGAAATCTGTTGGAACAATCATTCATTTTGCCACTGTCGTGTTCTCCATACCTGGTGACGAGTGGGCAAGACGGCCGCAGTTGACTTGAGACCGGAGGCTGAAATATATGGATTTAATGTAGGCTATGTATTCAGCGATCCAACGGGTATACACAACTAGAGCTCTAGCTGAATTTAGTCTACATTGCATCAAAGAGCTCACTCTGTGCTTTGGAATGAAATGATGAAGTGGATAGAAAATGAACCGTGCGTGGAGTATCCAGTAGATGGCGTCGACACACTGTAAATAACCAATGACACTACAATACTGATACAAGCACAATGAATGATTAGGCTAGAAAGTATGATCACTTTCTCAAAGTACTGCAATGACTCCCAGAAGTTGACTGGTTCATGGAAAATGGTAGCGCAATACCGGCCTCTTCGAATATAGAGTTGAATAATTGAATCTTTAAGAAGTGACATAAATGTAGGCCTACAGATCAATAGACTGTGTTTACCTGCTCTCTTTGTGTCACTTGGCTAGTACATTTAATGCAATACCAGTGCAATGCAATATATGTAATAAAAAGGTGCAGACATTTAAAAAAATAAATAACTCTGCCTTCAGTTGCTGATCGGCGGCCCCTGTACGGAGGTGGTCACACACAGCAAACGAAACCACATGGGCAACATGGAAGAGGTCAGTGTGCAGCCCAGCTTGTCTGACCCAAGCCATTTAAGTGGTTAAAGAATTTAGTGAATCCATCTACACATGCCATATCTACAGGGGCCTAATCTGTCTACCTTTTTTACATGTTGCAGCAATTGCCAAAGCAGGTGGGCTTTTGCCTGGATTTCATCACACAGCGGCAATAGGTCTCTAGGACTCTGTTTAGGTAGCCTGTATACACTTTATTTCTGGAAGGTGATGTGGGTGTCATGTTACTTCAGCAAGCAGCACAACGCACACAGTTCATAACATTTCATCCAGGCAAGTTCTTCTCATTTTCATTTAGGGAGCTGCCAATCCCAATAGTGGTAACACAAGTGCAAAGATGTCATGTAGACTATTGAGCTCAACTAAATGGGTCACTAGTAACATAATAATAACAGCAATAGCTACACCACACGCACAAAGTAAATTGAATATGTTGTGATTCCAAATGACCTATTCTCGATGAAGGCACAATCTCTACATTTCTTTGCTGTACAGGAAATTCAGGCATACTGCATATCGGCAGTTGGTGAGATGGCGTGGGAGTTCATAGGCTATGTTTGGGTTCCACTGCAATCCTGTGCCGTCACAAAGATCTGGCAGACCTTTGAATCTACACATTGTACAGGTTTCCAGGATGTGATGTATTTGTGGCAAATAAAGACATTTCTATGTACAGTACACCTGAATCAGATGTATTTGTTATAATGCATTTCTTAACCTCAGTAATGGTTTTTAATGCATATTTAGGTTTTCACATGTATATTTATACATTGTATAGTATAGAAGATGGACTGAAAAGTTTTACAATATCACACACACACACACACATGCACACACAGAGTTTTTGTGTACAATTTTGGGAATCGGCTGTGAGGGCGTCGGATCATCTCCTCTTTTGGGGGTACTGGGTACACACTGCTCAACGGTGGGGGCGATGGCTGCCTCTCACGTGGAGAAGTGTCAAAGTCTTGCTGTAGTGTAGGTCCGCTTTACTTGTCCTTGCCCACTCTCTCTCACTGTTGCACAGTAGTGTAGTGCTGCCTATTGAAACATGTGGTAGAAATTATGGGAAGCGATGATTTTGTTTATTCTGTTAATAGTGATATTGAACGGGATGTCTTTCACCAGCAACATTCTGAGGTTACTGAGAGGTATGAAATTACCTGCTTAGGATGCCATGGTATGTGAACGGCTTCATTTTTGGCGCAAAATGGTTGATAACGTTGTGGATTATGAGCTGATGTCTGGTGACCTGATGCCATTTTCTTGATGTCCTTCACCTAGCCAGTGTCATTGAGGTCATCAAAGTTTCCGGCCTCCTTGTCTGTAATGACAGGATATACAGTATTAAGAACATGACATATCACTGTCGCTCCGTAGTAGTTTTCTACATCTTGTACAGACAGTGTAAAATAATTCTAATTGTTGGCAAATGAAATCAAACAGGTAATACTCAAGCACTGGCACATAATACAGTCCACTGAAAGCCCCCAACCCCCCTTGACATTAATGTTTTGCTCTCCGGCCACAGTGGCGAGTGGTTTTCCCAAGTCACTAACCACTCTGGTTTTCTGCTAGCCACATTTTTGCTCACAGTTCTTTTCATTATCATGCTAAACCAAGAGGGTTAGTGATATGAACACATAATTTCTATATGTACAGTGGCTGTCAAAAGTCTACACACCCCTCTTCAAATGTCAGGTTTTTGTGATGTAAAAAAAAAGACAGAAAGACAAATAAATTCACAGCTTTTCCCTCCTTCAATCGAAATATTTATCAATGCAATGCAATGCAAAAATGTACACGCCCTTAAATTAATACTTAGTTGCAGCACCTTTGGCCTTCATTACAGTACAGTCTTTTGTGGGTAAGAGTCTCAGCATGGCACACATTATGGCAATATTCGTTCACCCCTCTTTGCAAAGCCCTCCAAATCAGAAAGACTGCGAGTGCAATCTCCCACAGTCAGTCCTCCTCAGATCACCCAACACCCAACAAGGCTCCCTTCACTTAAAGTATGGTGTTATTGGGGTGATGTTTTGTGCCAAATATACCCTTTCGAATTATGACCAAAAAGTTCAATCTTGGTGGAGTACATTTTGCAAAAAATACTTCTGTAATCTCCCAAATGCATGTGGGAAGATGTATTATGGTCAGGTGAAACCGAGGTTTAACATTTTGGACATAATTACAAAAGGTAACAACACCTCATTGCCAAGGTAACACCAAGCGTAAAGTGAAGCATGAAGGTGACAGCATCATGCTATGTGATTATCGTTCTTCAGTTGTAACTGGGGCTTAAGTCATGGAATTTAGAACAGTTCCACAGGGGCCATTGTAGTGGCATAAAGGGGGAGGGGATGGGCCAGTGAAGTTAAAGTCCATATGCCTCTGTGAATAGATGTGATTTCAGGTGCTTCTTGAACGTAGCCAGTGTGGGGGCCTGGCGTATGTTGGGAGGTAGACTGTTCCAGAGCGTGGGGGCAGCAACACAAAAAGCTCTGTCACCAACAGTACGGAGTCTGGCTCGGGGGATGATGAGATTGTCCTTTTCGGAAGACCGCAGAGACCTGGACTGGGAGTGGGAGAGTTCAGTCCTGTATGACACGGAACATCTGTTGGGCAATCTGAGGAGGACTATGCAGATGAGATGCATTCGCAATCTGTCAGATTTGGAGTACTTTTTGCAAAGATACGTGTACAAATATTGTCACTTCTATGTTTGCCATGCTGATAGACTCTTACCCAAAAAGACTGAGTGCGGTGATAGAAGCCAAAGGTGCTGCAACAAGGTATTAGTTTAAGGGTGTGCATATTTATGCAACAATGTTAATAGAAGTTTTTTTTATTTTCTATTCTTCCCTTTTAAAGCTTTAAGTTTGTTTTCTGTCATTTTTTACATAACAAAAACCTGGAATTTGAACAGGGGTGTGTAGATGTTTACCTCAATCTAACTGCTTCATCCCGTTTCATCTTCCGTCTCGGATTGATGTTGAGGAGCCTGGTCGGTAGCATACCTGCAAGTGCTTCTTCCACCGCCTGAAAATAAATGCAAGAGGGAATAATATAGACCGATTGGTAAGAGTATGCACCAAGCAGCTGAGCTGTCTGCTCATTTCGAGAGCTGTTAACGATTACATTACGGCCATAGAAAGAAGGCTGGCTGCACTGCTGACAAGTTCATGAATCTTGATGTAACAGTGCACATAATTTTAGCATCAACAGGATGTGACGCAAAAACGTACATCCATTCAACAGGGCAAATATTTGATGATGTTATTACCATCTTATAAGTAACAATGACGACTTGGCCTGTATTATAGTTCTCAGAGTCGGCAAGAATGCCCAGCTTCCTGCTTGTTTAGCATGACACAGTAGGTCATGCTCGCATTAATTAGTTAGCCTACTAGCCTACTAAAGGACTTGTATTTATAATCAACATAAATCCACCGCCAACAACTGAACTAGCCTAGTGGTCTATTTACATGTCAAACATGGCCCACACAGCACAGAAACAAAAGAAAAGAGAAGAGAAAACATTGTAAGCTGGTCTTCGCCATTCACACACTTTGACAGTGTTTCCTAAATTGTGGCAGACAAATGTCTTTAGAGCAAATACCTACCTAGGCTCTTAAACAGCACCTTCCTGCATTCTGGCGTCCAACTTCAGGAATGGGTCATCATCTCTGTATGACAGCATGCACAGAATTAGTGGTCAATATACAACATTTTTATAAAAGTAAGAGTATGCACATCCCACCTCGCTGAGGCCAGGTGCAGGACAAAGGCGCGTCTAATAGTGGAAAAGAGTAGAAGTCCGCATCCTGTGGCTCCGCTTTGAAAATGTATTCAGGTCATACAACCATGAAGACCCTGTTGGGGGTCAGCTGCTCTATGTTTCCCACAGCCCATTGGTCCCACAGCTTATTCTTGCTGCTCCATGTTCCCACAGTTATTCCCACAACTATTCAAATATAGGCCATATGTTCCACACCTGTTTATTGTTAACACTACTACATAAGCTTGAGGCAGTTTTGAAAACTATCTCTGAACTACAGGAAGCCACATCTTGAGCAGTCACCTATAGCAGAAATGACAAGATCTGAAACGAACTGACTAATTTGAAAGAAAGGGCCCAGTGCATTTAAAAAGAGAATGCAGACAGCCTATTTCAGGGGACTCAGAAATACTAGGCAGGGCACAGCATAGAGAGAGATCCAGGAGCGGTGGCGTTTAAACGTGACAGAAATCCAAGTTAAAACTTTAGAAAAGTGAGTTATTAAAAAGTCACTGGACTGGGAGGGAGGAGCAGGCGTGTTTTTCTCTGCCTTTCACACTGACAGCGTCGGCGTGCGCGACCAGTCCTGTTCAAAACCCTCCCCACAGCCAAAGCTAGCATGCTACTTTGCCATTCATTTGAAGGAGACACCGCGGAACGGTGCAATTATCTCCAGCACATACATTCATTCTCCAGTCTTGTCTAAATTTAAATGTAGGCTATTCCTATGGCGAACTATTCTCGGTTTATTATTATTATTATTATTATTAGAGGGTTGCTAAACACATGTCAGTTGAATATTGACTGAACAAACTAACCTCGGTCTGCGAATGATGATTCTCCTCTTTGGCCTCTCTGAAGTCCAGGCGAAAGTTGGCACAGCATCCTTTATAAGCTTTGTGATAACACGGGTGGTCTTTACAAAACACTGCTTCTCAAAGTGCTCAGAGCAAACCTTGGTCTCAGCGTTGATCTGTAACCATAAATACCAGGGTATGCATTTTAGTTCGTTAGCAAAACAACTTGATTTTGGCACAAGTAGGCCTATGCTACTGGTTCTGGTAGCACAAAATCAGTGGCCATCGGATCGCTTACCACACAATTAAAAGCCTAATCTTGAAATAGCGATCTGGAAATATCATATAAATGTAGCGTTGTGTAATTACACATTCATATTTTTTATTTCACCGAGGCATTCGCGTCATTTAGGCTACATGAGTCATGACAAGTTTGGCGAGCTAGCTTATTTGTGCTAGCTAATGCGTATGATTGAACATAATTTTGCATCTTACCTTGAAATATGGACCAGGACCCCTCTAGATGTGATTTATACATCCACGGCGAAGTGCCTGCTCTTTGGGGAAACGGTGGAAAGTCTGTCCACGGTAGGATTTTTTTTCTCTTTGAGGACGAACATTTGGGCACACAACAGTGAGGCGCCATGACAGCTGGTGCGTTGCCGAATGTACCCCTGAAGTGTACCCCTCAACGTCTTTAGAACGTTCCGGGTGAATAAGGCGAACATAGACATAGCATATTGACCATTGAGAGTAAATGATACTGTCAATGATATTGACACAATGTTTTCATCCACCAAAAAATAAAATGGTTTTACGAATAAATATGTGAATGCCCTTGTCAGCAGCAGCCGTGAGTTGCGTTTCAGTTGTGTTTCAAAGGTGGTCGGTTGCAGTCACCGTAGCAACGATAGTCTATCAAGATATGAGCTCTCTGTGTTTGACTATTATGGACTAAACAAACTTCCGCTTCATTTGTTATGCTAACCAGTGGGAGGAGATAATTTAAATATTCATATTTCTGCTCGCGCGCGTGAGGAAATTCATGTCACCTCTCGCGCGTGAGACGGTGTTTGCGCGCGCGTGGCAGCGTTTGCGCGCGCGCGCAGAGCAAACTCGCGCGCGCGACAGTGTCTACGCGCGCGCGCAGAATAAAATACCTCGCGTTTGCAGTAAGTGGCGCTCGTGGAGGTTTTGTCCCGATTATAACACCATACTCCAGTAGGTTGCTATGCAGGGTTGCCATGCATGGTTGCTATGTAGGGATGATATGCAAGGTTGCTGTGCATGGTCGCTATGCATGGTCGCTATGCAGGGTTGCTATGCACGATTGTCTTCGGTTACCACCACCACCTCTAGAAACTACAGTCTAGGGCCTTCTGGGTTGCCATGGGTTACTGTCACCTCTCCAGCAGGGCCACTCAGACTCAGTAGTTACCAGATGGGGTCGAAGTAAGAGATGAGAGGTAGCACTGATACATAGAGGAGCTCAGACAGGTTTACTCTGCAGTATGAATAAACCACAATGACAAACAGTCACCAAGTTTCAGGGCCTTATCTCTGCATTTGCTTTTTTTCATTAAAAACATTGCCATTTTAACATTTGGACATGCCTTGTAGAATTATTTGCATTATTATCATCGTAGCACACAATGAAATGTGACACGCCCTTACATTTTTTTATTTTTGCATTTTATTCTCCACTCAACTGTCATTCGGTGGAATTTCAGTGCAACTATGCCCCCTTACGTAATTAACCACCCAGGCATTTATTCTCCCCTCACCTGCCTTGCGGCAGAAAGTTACCGGCAGAAAGTTTCTTGCTCACACCCACCACCTCCCCGCTCGCCTCCCTTGCACCGATGTTCGATCGATTGGTCAGGTGTCCTGCCCTTGCTAACTTTCTGGTTCTCCTTGCTCCGTTGCTCTCTCAACATTCATTACATTACATTACATTACATTGCACTTAGCTGACGCTTTCATTTTATTCAAAGCGACTTACAACTATTACTTTTCAGGATATTGGTTACAGTCCCTGGAGCAATGTGGGGTTAGGTGGCTTGCTCAAGGGCACTTCAGCCATGGATGGAGATGTAGGGAGAGGTCAGCGGGGATTCGAACCGGCAACCCCTGACCTTGAACATACATTATCTGCCAGTGTAGATGTCTGCCGAGCTCTCAGTGGCGCTCCAGTACCCCCGACCTCAGTCATTCGCCGGGCTCTTTAGTACTTCAGCACCATGGACAGCGATCTTGCCCAATACACCACTCTAACCAAATCTCCGTGCACGATGCCACTGCGTAATCCAACTCATTGCAAGCTTCTCGAATATTCGTGGTCCAGATGATTGGTCCGCCTGTGTGGACAGCCGCTCTCTAGCTAGAGCTGCACGATTACGAAAAGCCCTTTTCCTAGTGAGAATGAAGATGTGTGCATACATGCTTATCCACATTGCAGGCCGTTAACTAATGAACATACTGATAGTGGATTTCGTCAGGTATTATAATTGTTTTTAGTATTTCTTTTTCACTGGGGACGGGGCCTCGACAGGGGGCGGGGCGCCGGTGGGGGGCGGCGCCTGGGGATGCAATTCATTTAACACTAGAACTACCACGGAGGGGTCAATTGACCTTTTTACCTAAAAGCCCCACAAGAGGGTCATTTGACCCTTTGGACCCCCTGCGGACACTCCTTTTGTTGTGGAAATGTGGCTGTTAGCAGCTCACAGCTGTCACTTGAGACACAGAGTGTGTGTGTGTGTGTGTGTGTGTGCTTGTGTGGATCATTTCCAATGCCTGTTGAGTGCTGTATCTCTGCATCTTCGTTCCTTGGAGAGGAGCTTCTTTTACCACAATAATTCTTGAGGGAAATGAAGCAGTAGTCCACATGCACTGGTATTTATCCATCTAACAATTGCCAGGTTGCATTCACATGAGCCGTTATGGTCACATGGCATGGGAGATTCACACGTTACAGTTTTTCTCGATTGGTTTGGCTAATTTCTCGAAACTGAGATGACATTCTCAAAACAACACTGACAAATCCCCAAACCAACTTGCAATTTCCCAAAACAGAATGGCATTTTTCATTGCTTTCATCAGATATCAAATGCTTTGTACATGTCTCAAATGTTTAGTACATCTCTGCAGATGGATATGTACAAATACCCTTCAGTTGAAATGTTTAGTACATCTCTGCAGATGGATATGTACAAATACCCTTCAGTTGACACATTCAGCATACATTCAGCACATTTCCAAATAAATTGCAAATAAAACGAATTAGACAATTCTCAGTCTAATGGTTGCCCTCTCCAAAACACGTCAGCATTATTTCATTGTGTAAGTCATCATATGCAAAGTGGTCTACGCAATTCCCAAAACAGTCAAGGACATCATATTTTAAGAATTTCATTACATAGTAAATTCATGACAGTGTTCAACAGGTCAGATGGTATTGTAACTTTACTAGTTAGTAGAAAATAATTTTACAACCGTGTATACTACAGTTTCCTCTGTTATTTGGCTAATTTCATGACATTTTTTCAAACGACATTCTGTTTTGAACAATTGCTAGTTGCTTTGGCATTTGTCCATGTTATTTTGAGAATTTTATCTCTGTTTTGAGAAATGAGCCAAACCCATGAGAAACCTGTGATATATGGGCATTACTTTCTGTTTATGAATTTACAGTAAAGAAAGTTACTGATAAATGTCCTTGGTAAATTATCTGTGTTGTCAAACTTCAATGGCTTCACTCACTTTTTCATTTTTATACATAGTCGAAATCTGTTAGCTGAACGTAGATAAAACACCTAACTATTTTGACTGGCAGTGCTTACACAATGGCAAAGGGACAATGTATTTTGGGGGTACTGATGATATATGTGGGGAAGAAATTTAGTTTTGACACATGGGTAAACTGTTTTTGGGGTGATATGAGCGAGTGATGAGGATCCATGTAGTTATGCTGAACCATCCAGTTTATTTTGACAGAAGGACTAAATGAATGCAAATGAGCCAAAGCAATTGAGAAGGATCTATGCCATTTTGATGGTACTGACTATTTATATGTGAGACGGTTTAGTGCTGATGTGTAACCGAGTGGTGGTACACTGGTTTCAACCTTGGACTTAATCAGATCCAAAAAAGGTGACTACGCCAGTCCCATGGTAGGGTGGGACAACCCAGATGTTAAATATACAATTTTCCCCAACAGGTTCCCGATGAGCAATGAGGACACAGCTGTTACACATATGATTCTTTTTATTTTCTCTCTTCCAGTATTTAAAATGTGCAAAATTCACGAGGTCAGGTAGATCACAGTTCACTTGAGATACAATGTAGATCACACTGCTAGGATTCACTCCACGTCATACGAGTTATCGTGCAAACACAAGGGCAGAGGCATGAGTTAACCGAGTGTCTACTGGTTACAAATTATGTGGAGTGTGGAGCACTAAGCCACAATGTGAACTGAACAAAACACAGCAAACCAAATGTTACATGAAGGCAAACCAACAAAAGATTATTCAAATATCAAAACAAACAGCACACAAAAGTTAAAATGAAAAGTTCACAATGTAGAAGTAGCCCACACTAAGTTGATTGGGTCTCCCATATGAGAGGTTACTACTGTACATTAGACCACTCAGAAATGTCCACCTTGCCAAGATAAGTCTACACGAGAGTGCAGCCTCAACCGACCGGACTCCAGTGATTCACCTCTTAACCCCAAGAGGTGGATGACTGGAGCCGCCCGTGTCAGACACCGTAGGCCACTCCAGATAAAAGCTACGCTCATGCACAAACCAGGGAGTATGCAATCTCTAACAACCTGCCTCAATGAAAAGAGCTTATAATAAAACAAAAAAACAACAAACAAAACCCTGCACGGGAAAGACGGCAGTGTCCCCCCACCCCCAACAGAATGCCCCACTCAAGGCTGCTACATGTGTCTCTGACCCTCTGTGGGCACGGCAGAGCAGGCTGGGAGTTTGGAGACGTCCTTCATCCCCACTGGACCCAAGCGAGCAAAGCTTTCCCCACAGTTTTCAGCTAACAACCAGATCTTCTCAGTGCCTCCATGACAAATGGCAACCACATGGCAAACAAAATCAAGGTAGCTCTAACGAGCCCAGGTGAGCCAAACCTAAGGCCAACCTGGAAGCTAAATTTATGCTGCTTGAGAGATAGGCCACTGCCCACTCTTCCGCTGGGTCCTAGGGCCCTGCCCTGCCAACCCACAGATAAGTCATGCGAAACAGGGGGAGACGCCAGAGGGGAAATCTCACTACTTTACACACACCATTGCTGGGACTATAATTCCCACATGCTACACACATCCCCACTTTGAAATGGCACCGTCCCGGTGCCACACTGTATGCACCCCACAATGCTATCCCATACCATCACCACACACACGCCAGCACTCATACAGGCTCACCCACTGATGCACGCAGGCAGGCACGCACATACACACTCATACACACACAGATGCACCCTCCCCTACACACACACATGCACTAGAACTTGCTAAGTAGCAAATGCAGCACCAACAACACACACATGCACACACACACAAACAGGCAATGGAGAACACCGGATGGAGTCACACTAGGCTGGAAGGACGTTGACGTTCTCCTCAAGTCCGGCATCCCTCTGCTTGGACTATGCTCCAGCCCACTTGAGGACTGGCCTCTGGTTGAGCGGCGCCTGGAGGCCCGCCCCTTACCCCTTGAGTGAGTTGCCGGCGAGGGTTGCAGCCCAGCAGGGACCCGCGGCCCGTCACAGTCTCTTGCAAGATGGCCCGGCTGGTGACACCGCCAGCATGTCAAGCTGTCCTCCTGCGACTCCAGTTGAGGTTGCTGTGATATACCCAGCCACCTGGACAGCACATCCAGCTGCCCTTGCTGATGTGCTGCCATCTCCCTCAACTCTGACAGTCCTTCCATCGTGCACTTCTTGCCTTGACTGCAACGTCAAACCCTGTTGTCCGCTCTGGCGTCCCCCGCTGTAAGGGGGCAACCGCCGTCTTTCCCAAGCACAAACCAAAAAAAAGAAAAGCTCTAAACCTAAAGCTGTGCCTCAAGTCATCTATTGCCGACTACGTCAAATGTAACCGAGTGGTGGTACACTGGTTTCAACCTTGGACTTAATCGGATCCAAAAAGGTAACTACGCCAGTCCCATGGTAGGGTGGGACAACCCAGATGTTAAATATACAATTTTCCCCAACAGGTTCTCGATGAGCAATGAGGACACAGCTGTTACACATATGATTCTTTTTATTTTCTCTCTTCCAGTATTTAAAATGTGCAAAATTCACGAGGTCAGGTAGATCACAGTTCACTTGAGATACAATGTAGATCACACTGCTAGGATTCACTCCACGTCATACCAGTTATCGTGCAAACACAAGGGCAGAGGCATGAGTTAACCGAGTGCCTACTGGTTACAAATTATGTGGAGTGTGGAGCACTAGGCCACAATGTGAACTGAACAAAACACAGCAAACCAAATGTTACATGAAGGCAAACCAACAAAAGATTATTCAAATATCAAAACAAACAGCACACAAAAGTTAAAATGAAAAGTTCACAATGTAGAAGTAGCCCACACTAAGTTGATTGGGTCTCCCATATGAGAGGTTACTACTGTACATTAGACCACTCAGAAATGTCCACCTTGCCAAGGTAAGTCCACACGATAGTGCAGCCTCAACCGACCGGACTCCAGTGATTCACCTCTTAACGCCAAGAGGTGGATGACTGGAGCCGCCCGTGTCAGACAACACACCGTAGGTCACACCAGATGAAAGCTACGCTCATGCACAAACCAGGGAGCAGGCAATCTCTAACAACCTGCTTCAATGAAAAGAGCTCGTAATAAAACAAACAAAACAACGAACAAAACCCTGCATGGGAAAGACGGCAGTGTTCCCCCACCCCAACAGAATGCCCCACTCAAGGCTGCTACATATGTCTCTGACCCTCTGTGGGCACGGCAGAGCAGGCTGGGAGTTTGGAGACGTCCTTCATCCCCACTGGACCCAAGCGAGCAAAGCTTTCCCCACAGTTTTCAGCTAACAACCAGATCTTCCCAGTGCTGCCATGACAAATGGCAACCACCTGGCAAACAAAAGCCAGGTAGCTCTAACGAGACCAGGTGAGCTAAACCTAAGGCCAACCCGGAAGCTAAATTTATGCTGCTTGCGAGATGTCACTACCCACTCTTCCGCTGGGTCCTAGGGCCCTGCCCTGCCAACCCACAGATAAGTCATGCGAAACAGGGGGAGACGCCAGAGGGGAAATCTCACTACTTTACACACACCATTGCTGGGACTATAATTCCCACATGCTACAGATGCAAGAATGAGGTGTTTTGGGAGGTATATAACATTTTGCTAGTTATCTGAACTGTTGTGCAGAAGTGTAAGAATGTTTGGCCAAATGACCCAATGGTTATAGGAATGTCATCTCAGTTTCAAGAAATGAGCTAAACTAATCGAGAAAAACTGTAATTCAACCATTATCTGGTTGCAGTCATATGATTCGTCATGTTCACATGGGACATTCACACGTTCATTGATGACTTATATGAAGAAAATGTGCTGACATGTTTTCAGGACAACCATTACACTGAGAATCAACCAATTGGGATAGATCAGCAAGGTACATTCATTTGAAAATTCTACAATTTAAGCTGATTGTGTTAACTGTAGGATACTTGTACATAGCCATTTGCAAGGATGTAGGCCTACTAAATGATTGAGACATGTACAAAAGCATTTGAAATTTGATGAAAGCAATGATAAATGCCATTCTGTTGTGAGGAACCGCAAATTAGTTGTGGGATTTGTCCATGTTTTGAGAAAGACATCTCAGTTTCAAGAAATGAGCCAAACCAATGGAGAAAAACTGTAACACACTGTCCGCCAAACTGTGCTATCTGTCTTTATTGCTGATATCTTCATGCAAGTTGCTATTTACCTGTGGTGATTTTTGAGGCTGACAGCCCTTGGGAAGAAGCTGTCTGTCCCTGTTCGTCTTGGCTGTTAGCCAGTCCCTCCAGGATTTTGCACTGGGATTTTGTGATTTTTGCGGTCAAAATGCCTGATTTTGTGGCGGCATTTTCCCATTTTTTGCAAAGATTTTGCGGCATTTTCTCATTTTTTGCAAAGATTTTGCATCCCTTTCTGGGTTTTTTTGGTAACTGAAAACCACAATCAGTCTAAGCAGGCTTAAGACAAAAGAGAGAGAGATTCAGAAACACACTTCCTATATAATAGAATAATAAAATATTGTCAAAAGCTGTCAGAGCGTCTTATTAGCCAGTGCGTCCAATGTGTAAAAAAAAAAATCATGGCCGCGACACTCATAAATCTCTGTCGATATTTTAGAACGACTTCGGGGGAAAACGGGACAGCGCGTTATGAAAAAATACTTGTGGGTATAGCCTACCACTAGGCCTAATGAAGAGCGTCGCGGGGTACAGTAGCCAGGCTGTAGGCCTATGCAAGCGTTACAATGTCACCTGTTGGAAGACGCGTCTCTCTCTCTCTCTCTCTCTCTCTCTCTCTCTCTCTCTCGTGCTCGTATTGCAAGCTGTTGCATATTATTTGCTTGATGCAAAGTTGTGATGGCATACACGCTCTCGTTGACATGGTTGTGTGCATGGTTGCATGGATTCGCAAGACTTTATTGCAATAACACAGTGAAAGCGTGGAAGGGCCGTTCACTTCCTATCTCGGTGTCCTTGACTGAAACAAGTTGCAAAACTCCACACTTCCGAAACCTTTGCGATCGGCACTACAGTGATTGTTATCAGAAGGCTTTTGCCTACGCATAGACATAGACCCTTAAATTACAAACATTAGCGAACATTGAAAAAAGATCAGACAACGACCGTCGGGTAGCATGCTCATGAAAGCGACAGGGGAGAGTGGAGAAGTTCCGCAACATGTAGCCTAACGTAAGATGTTTGCTACTGTGCGACAGTAGCCTACCGCCACTATTTCATGACTGCACTTCTTCGTCATGGATAAATGGGCAACAATACTTTTTCCACCCAGGATTGCACTGAAAAGTAGCCTAGGCTACTGCTGTTAAAAAAAAGGTCATGTGTGCAGCACCGACGCCTGCGTGTGAGGGAGGGGAGGAGAGATGCGGAACGGCTGAGATGAGGGTCGCGACTTCCGAAATAGCAGGCAATTCTTTTTCAATGTTTCAGTGACATATTAACAAAAATGCTTCGTATTGGTTTTCGTCTCCGGTGGTATTGTAGTCACATTTTTATTTTTTTGACGAAAATATAA
This sequence comes from Engraulis encrasicolus, assembly GCF_034702125.1. Taxonomy (NCBI): domain Eukaryota; kingdom Metazoa; phylum Chordata; class Actinopteri; order Clupeiformes; family Engraulidae; genus Engraulis; species Engraulis encrasicolus. The sequence continues at coordinate 13,684,028 of NC_085869.1, forward strand.
ATCAATAAACTCCACAGAATGTTGAAATTTTGCGGGAAAATGCGGCTTTACAGGAATTACGCGGCATCGTGAAATTATGCGGAATATCATTGAATTTGCATGAATCCACGCGATCGCTGAATCGCGAAAAACTGGAGGGACTGGTTAGTACTGTAAGGTGTGACCCCCTCACCCCTCACCCCACACACAGCCCCTAACAGCCTCATTACCATAACAAAATGAGTGATTAGTGTATTAGGTAAAAGCCGCCGGGTCAAATGACCCCTCTCTGGTACTTCTAGGTAGGCAGAAAAATCCTGGTAGTTCTAGTGTTAAGGATCACCAATGTGTGTGTGTGTGTGTGTGTGTGTGTGTGTGTATGCAGGCCGGCTCTACTGGCATCAGCAGAGAACTTCACCGTCCTCATCAAGAACAACATCAGATTCCCAGCATTCAACTACATCAGGTCACACACACACACACACACACACACACACACATAAACACACACATACACACACACACACACACACACACACACACACTCACACACACACACACACACACCACACATACACACACACAAACACATACACACATACACACAGTATACAGTATATACACATACACATACACATACACATACAGTATATACACACACACAAACACGCATGTATGCAGCCTTCAACTGTATCAGGTGACATAGTACACACACACATACACACAAATATATACTACATCAGGTGACATAATACACACACACACACACGCACACACACACACACAAATACACACACATGCATGTACGCAGTCTTCAACTACACCAGGTGACATAGTACACACATGCACACACACACACACACACACACACACACACACACACGCATACACATACACACACACTAGGGCTGTAACTATATTGGATCGAACGAGTCACCATACTGTATCGTGATGCAAGAAGGCAGTATTGTGATACACCATTTCAAAGTTTTGTTGACCAGCAGTCCAGAAAACAACCACATGATATGAAGTGATAGTACTTCCAAGCTTCAAATGAGATACATTTCAGAAATCCTGGGGTGTATCGAACTGTAGGTCAAAAATCGTGATACGAACCGAATCGTGAGTTGAGGGTATCGTTACACACACACACACACACACGCAATGTATGCAATGCAATGCCTCAATGTGATATCATAATGTAATGTTGTGTGTCATCAGGCGTAACATTCTGCCGGAGATGACGGACGTCTACCTGAAGAGGTGTGTGTTCCACCGCCGCTTGGACCCCTACTAACCCATATTCCGCCTCGGGGACATTGTCACCGCTGCCAACGAGAACTTCAAGGAGATGGCACTAGAGGTCGCTGTTTAGCTACTTCTCTCTTCTGCCTTTTTTGTCTCGGGTACACCCTCAGCCTTTTCGTTGTGCCCCTAAATCATGTTCTTTGGCTTTTCCTGTCCCAATATGACTATGCTCCATACATTAAAATTACGTTTTTTTCCAAGTACCTCTGCAGTATGCTCGCGTACCCTTAGTGGTACCCCTGGTTGGGAAACACTGCTCTAGGGGTCGCTATTTATTAGAGAAACTAGAATAGACCCCTTTAGAGTCTGTAAACAGGTATGACGTAATTTGCCTGCATGCGTACTACTGCCTCAAAATCGACCATGCTCCGTTCATTTGTACAGAGACTCGTCAGGTTTTTTTCCGAAATAAGATAACGGATGCTCGCGCTAACCTCAGATATGCAGTGTGCACCACGGACACGGGTATTCCTGCCGATGTCATCAGTCCCGTAAGTAGTTTAATGTCTTGTAACAACAAACATCTCCTATGCTTCTGGAACAGCCTCTTCCCTCTCAAAATAGCATAGCAAGTGTACTTTTCGGAATCTCTATTTTGTATCAACGTACATACTTCAGAACCGCAGTTTTTCTCTCTTTAGTGTCTGCACTGTCACCCAGTATTACATACAGAATCACCACTCCCGATTTTACCCATGCCTGCAGTGCATCTCCTAGTGGCCGTTGTCGAGACACGGCTATGAGCGCAGCAGCCCGTTCTTTCTGAGTGGAGTCTGCACTCCCCCTAGAGTGCAGTACCATCCAGAAAAGTGGAGTCTCTCGTAATATCCTTAAAACATCTCTGGTGTGTTTGAGTCAACAATGCGCACGCATTCATGAGGACGTCGACTCTGAACGGGTCTATATATGAGAAGGCTCACTCCCATTGGCTCCTATCCATATATTTTGTTGCCATGTCACAACTGTATGTTAATGAGCTTTCAGAACATACACACCCCTTTTTAGGTGAAGCTGCAATGTTGTATGGTGTAATTTAGTGCAATGCAATGTAATGTAATGTAATGTTATGTAATGTGTAATGTAATGTAATGCAGCATCACATAATATAATATAATATAATATAATATAATATAATATAATATAATATAATATAATGTCATGTAATGTAATGTAATAGAATGTCATGTAATGTAATGCAATTTAATAATGTATAATGTAATAGAATGCAAGTAATGTAATTTTATTCCTCTGTATGTCCACAGGGGGGCGTGATTGGCATCCAGATCAACTGGGACTGTGACCTCAACCGCTTCTTCCACAGGTGCCTACACACACACACACACACACACACACACACACACACACACACACACACACACACACACACACACATGAACGCTTGCACACACACACACACACACACACACACACACACACACACACACACACACACACACACACCAGGGCTCCAGACTAACTTTTTGCACTGGTTGCACTGGTGCGCCTAAACATTTTTTTTAGGTGCACCAGCACAAAATTTAGGTGCACCAAAATGTTTTCACCACCCCATACACACACGCACCTCAGCTTTA
>NC_085869.1:13691906-13716906 GCF_034702125.1 Engraulis encrasicolus
CCCGGTGGTCGTCTTGAGGAACAGCTGTGCTGCCGGAGGGGGCGTGGCCACTGCATCAGCTCCTCCCCCATCTTCTCTCCGCTGGTGCTGAGCCGTTCAACTCTGCACACGCTAATGCTCTACAGGAGCCCCCTCGCAGAGCTGCACCAGGGGGACCAGCTCCACCAGGAGGCCCAGCTCCAGCAGGAGGCCCAGCTGCACCGTGAGGCCTACGCTCAGTACATCAGCTGGCGCTTTGGGGACACGTTACCTCTGGACGCCACGCCGGTCGTCCCCAGCTGCTGCGCGGCCAAGATCAGAGCAGCGTTCCCTGGCTCTGACTAGCGAAGCCTTCCCCTGCACTCGTATAGTATAGGGTTAGCCCGAAGGCACCAGCCTGACCAGCCTGGCCCTACACTGACGCAGCATTCCTCAGCTCTGATGACTCCCAAAGCAGCCTTCCCCAGGACCACTGCGGCCTCCCCTGGATCTGATGACCAACAGCCTTCTAATGCCCGTGTACACCAGAAAAGAGTAGCCTTCCCCGGCCCTGAGGGCCAGTCCAATGGCCTCACTCTCCCTCTGAGCATCTGATCAATCACAGCAGCTGCCTCACTCCCTCCCCTGAACATTTGACCAATCACAACAGGCCTCACTCTCCCCTGAACATCTGACCAATCACAGCAGCTGCCCCACTCTCTACTGAACATCTGACCAATCACAGCACTGTGGCCTCTCACTCCCCCTGAACATCTGACCAATCACAGCAAGTTTCTCAGACCGCCTCTATCCAATCAGCAGAGCGGGCTCAAACTCGACCAATCACAGCACTGTGGCCTCACTCTCCCCCTGAACATCTGACCAATCACAGCAGCTGCCCCACACTCCCTCCGTAGAGCAGCAGCCTCACTTTGCCTCGTTCATGCAGCTATGCAGTCGAGGTTGAAAAGACCTCCTGAACTTGTGAGAACTGTACGGTTATGCATGTGGACGCCCTGTATGCCCATCGCCCATGCGCCCATGTCCATGCAATATATCCATGAAATATGCGTTTCCTAGCTATTCGAGATGTTCATATCTTTTTCTCACGTCTCACTAACAGATCTCAGCACAGTTATGCTTGCTTTTGCACTCACTCAGGGGACAAACTCCCAAACTCCCAACAGAGTCAGGGTTTCCCCCAGCACTTTATTGCTAAGGCGGCCACCTTGACAAGAAACACCTACCACCTTGACTAGGTCCCCTGAAAAGATAAAGATTTCATGTTGTGAATGTAATTTCTTAAGTTTCTTAACCAAAAAATATATACTTTTAACGCCCCACCACCTTGACTAACAAAAATTCTGCGGGAGACAACAAAGGCCCTCTAACGTCTTCGCTAACCCCTTTCTTGTTGACTGACCCAGGGGCCCATGGAGTCCTAATCCATCCCTGTGTGTGTGTGTGTGTGTGTGTGTGTGTGTGTGTGTGTGTGTGTGTGTGTGTGTGTGTGTGTGTGTGTGTGTGTGTGTGTGTGTGTGTGTGTGTGTGTGTGTGTTTAGCTGCGCTTTGTATGGTAAAGGGCATTGAGTGTGAGTGTGTAGCGCGCATATGTTGTACTTTATACGTTGTTGTACTTGTAAAGGTTGCCATGATCATCACTTTTACATGACTTAATACAAGTTTTGAATGCATTTTGTTTTTCTCGCACTGTATTTTTATTGCTACATGTGTTTTGATTGGGAGCTTGGGGTTGCATTTTTTACTTAAGTTGCGATTGAACGGGACATTTTTTGACATTTGTGTGGTAGTACTGTGCTTGTTGCAAATGTTTGTGTTTCGTCGCGCTGGGGCTGCATAATATCATCTATACAGCGCAAACTATTCACTGAATGAAATCTCATTCTTTTACTATGTGCCTTCATTGTTTATGGGGATTTGGTGGAGTGATGCAGTGATGCCAGTGATCTGAAATGTTGTGCAGAACTGTAAGCGTGTTTGGCCAAATGATCTTACAGTTATGAGAATGTCATCTCGGTTTCAAGAAATGAGCCAAACCAATGGCGAAAAACTGTACGAAAACAATACTGCACTGGTGTGTATGAAGTGTAATATACATGGTAATGTTTACATGAGCTGTGCTGATGGTGTGACATTTCTTATGTCTGTGTGGCAGTGTGAGTCCACTCTCCATAGGTGTACTGTCTGCACTTTGGTGTCCTGCTGAGTAGTGTACATATGCAGTATATCTGAGTGGTTATCACCTATAACCAACATAATGGCCAACCATAAACATTTTTTATATTTCCTTTTTTGTACCTATTAACTAACCACCTCGGCTAGTCATGATTAACATTCTGTATTCTATATTCTAATATTCTATTGCCAATAAAGCCTCTAAGAACTCTCCCGTGCCTCATGCCCCTGTCTGATGGATAGTATAGTATAGTGTAATATAGCATAGTACAGTATAGCACAGTATAGTCTAGTAGTGTAGTGTAGTACAGTATAGTATACTACATCTGCCTGATGCTTCATACTCTTCCATTTGCTTCTTTGGATGATGTTTTGTTTACATTTCTGTTTGACTGGATAACATTTTGTTCATGCTTCTGTGTGTCTGGATGATGTTTGGTTTCCTCTCTCTCCTCTGTCCGTGTTGAGTCCTCTCTCCTACACTGTAAAAAAATTCTTGTCAAAATTACGGTGAAAAACTGGCAGCTGTGGTTGCCATTTTTTCACCGTATAAAACACAGAGATCTTGTATATGGATTTACGGTAAGGTAAATTAAGACTTGTAGAATCAACATTTTCAAGATGTTACAATAAAGGGGAGTTACTGTTTAAATAACAGTGACACTCATGTAGGCTCTTGGTATACAGCTGTATAATTAACAATGCAACCCTGTTGTTTTTTAAGTGAAATACTAACCATTCCACAGCATTCATTTGCCTATTTTATAGGCAATTTCTGTTAAAACAACAGAAATTATTTATGCCTTGACGGTATGACTGTTCAATTTACAGTATAAAGCATTTGTTTTTAAGGTGAATCTCTATTCATTCCACAGAATTTATTGCTAAACCAGCAGCACAATTGTGTTGCTCAGCGTTTATATGTGTTGCATTTAAGTGGAATTCCCATAATAGGTGAGTCCTATAGTTACAATCAGACAACTGATTGGACTGATTCTACTCACTGAAGGGTATGAAAATGCATTCCTTTTTTGAAAAAGGCCTGAAAATAACCTTGAGTAAAATGAAGGCCACAGCTAGCGGGCAAGCACGCTAACAAACAAGCTAGTTAGCCAGCCATACAGCCACCCTTACAACGTGACCTGCTAGCCGGGCCAGCCAGGTGAGGGCAGGCCGGTCGGCCTTACAGCCAGTCAGCCAGCTAGCTAGCTAGCTGCCAACCAGTGAGCAGTACAATGCAACAGTCCCGATTTAAATACATGTTCAAGTGAACCATGTGACCCGAGTGATGAGGCATTTCGCAGGTGCAGGCAGTAAGTTAATCATTGCATGACAGCCCTTAGCACTCAGGTGAGGTCAGGAATTGATTGACAGATTGATTTGGATGAAGTAGAATGACAGTTTCAAATAGACTAGTATACTTCTAAGAGACTGAATCAAGGGATTACGGTCCCAGGTAGAGTTTTTCAAATTATGCTAGCCTTTAGGTATATTTTACACATTAAATGAGGCTAAACTGTAGGCTGTTACCGGAGAAATATATAAGTTACAGTGAATTATTGCAAAATGTCCTTAACTGTTGCACAGTTTATTCAGTTGCCAGCTTCACTGTTGTCAAATCTACAACGTGGAGGCACCTGGAGCCAAGCAGACAGGCAATCTGTTTTCTGTGGAGTAATTAATATTTAATTCATTATAACCTCCATTGCTTTCTGTTGGGTAGGAGGAATGTAAATAATGATATTCTGAGTTTTAGAGAGGTTTACTTTGTCAATTTGCCTCTCACTCGAAAACTCTGATGGCAAAGCCTCCAAGTCCAATAAGGGAAATTTTGCGCAGGATGAACTTGAACACATGCAGAGGGTTGTAATCTAAGTTAATTGATGGCTACTAATCAAATAGCATGTTGACATCAAACTCTGCCTGTTACAACCAGCCTATCAGTGGTTTGACAAGTTGCACCTGGAACAAGTGCAATCACAAGAGATCTATTGGACAAAAAGAGGACTCAAAAACCCTAACACGACCAGAAAGAGCACCTACTTTTTGTAGAATACACAATGTGAAGAAAAGCAGAACAGAGTTCTTTGTCTGTTGGTTCACAATTTGGTTCACTTACAGAGGATTGAGTTTGGTTCACTTATAGGGGACTCAACAAAAATGGCTGCTCATGTTGCCAAAACATTTGATATTTGAGGAGGCATGGTTTTCATAACTCTCTGGGGAATTAAACATTAGCTCTCTTAGCTCAACAACTCCGATCCAGAGGAGTCAAATAACACTGTGTAGTCTTGCTGCAACTCTTGGTGTTTAGATTTTGGCTGAACATCAGTCTAACCAGTCTGATCAATCTAACTCTGACAAATTTGCTGTGTACATATGACACCAGTGAAAAATAAAGTCATGTACCGTTTCTTGACTACTTCATCTTCACTTAACAGTATTTTCAAATATTTCCTTTTCAGTGAACAGTTAAGTATTTTCTACATAAGACACCAGTGAAAAATAAAGTTATGTATCGTTTCTTGACAACTTCATCTTCACTTAACGGTATTTTCCAATATTTTTTAGTTTACAGAGAACAGTCCAGTATTTTCTACATATGACACCTGTCAAAAATAAAGTCATGTAGTGCTTTTTGACTTAATAGTAGCTTGCCGTATTTAGTACAGAGACAAACTGTTTTACATTTTACGGTCACTGACTGTTGCAATTTGACAGTTTTTTGCCGTAATTTCAACGGGCATTTTTTACAGTGTGTGTGTGTGTGTGTGTGTGTGTGTGTGTGTGTGTGTGTGTGTGTGTGTGTGTGTGTGTGTGTGTGTGTGTGTGTGTGTGTGTGTGTGTGTGTGCCCTCTCCCCTCTGTCCATGTTGCCATGGCGGCTGGGCGGGCACTGCTGGAACGGCTGCCTCTACTGTTTCTTTGACTACGAATCGAGAGGCCAAAAACCATCGTCATCTACAGCAAACCCGCCGGATTCATCTTCACATTCACAGATTCCTCATCCTCGCATGTGTGGACAGGTATGTGATGCATTACCATTACCATTTCATTACATTACATTATAATACATTACATTTTACATTTACATTGGGTTAGGGATAAGGAAGGGGTACTTGGCTGATAAAAGCAGATACAGTATGTCACAGAAGAAGTGGGTACACCCCTCACATTTCTGTAGATGAGTATATCTTTTCATGGGACAACATTAAAGAGGTTTCACTGTTCACTGTGTACAGAACAACCTATACAGCCACTTCAATTTATTCTTCAAGCAATTTGAAACACATTAATGAACAGTCCACCGGGCAAATGCCCTGCATGCCATATGGCCATGGTTTTTAACATAGGTGTACTCACTTTTGTGAGGTACATTTTTGGGACATTAATGTATTTCAAATTATTTTGAGTGAACAACAAATTGAAGCGGTTATACATGTTGCACGCTGGCTAGGCCAACTGTTCATTGTGTCAAAGTGAAGGTTTTTTTATGTTTTCCCATGAAAAGTTATACTTACAAATCTGCAGAAATGTCACTTCTGTGGCATACTGTATATATAATGTAATGGGCAAATGTATTTTATTCTTCATGTTATTGCATTTCAAATGTTGATGACTTGTTTCAAAGTGACTACAGAAACTTGAATGTTGGCTTTCCGAGAAAAGGAGACTGAGCTTTAACGGTGCACTATGTAGAATGCTTTTATTGTAGGACATTTTATGTAGGATATTTTCTTGGCTCGATGTGGGCCCCATAGCATCAATTGAACTTTGTTGGAATGCCACATTTTATCTGAGTATTGTTGCAGGGAGATAAGGTATTTCTAAAGGCAAAAGGGGTACACTAGGAAGGTGTGTCTAATATAGTGGCCGGTGAGTGTACAAACTGGCCTGGCCACTGCTGCCACCATGTGGCCAATGTGGGGTTGGCAGCCGCCGCTAGACATGACAGCCGACACCATTTGGTTGCCATGCCTGGGGCTGTCAGTCATTCAAACTCAAAACAGGCTCTGCAGACCAAACAGGCTCATCAGCCTAGTTAGCGCAGTAGGCAGCGCGTCAGTCTCATAATCTGAAGGTCGTGAGTTCGATCCTCACACTGGGCAGAGAGATTTTGAAAACCTGAATTACGCAACACAGGTCAAAGTGATAAGAGCCAAACTGACGTGGCCCCAGGGAACAGCGCACACACAGGAAATGGACAACACGCTGCAGTTCATGTCTAGGCTCAGAAATAATCCCTTTTAAATACTTACTGTTGACCATCAGTTTAGGAGCCAAATCCAGGTTTGCCCCACAGTAGAAACGGGACCTCAAAACTGGACCTCTGGTTGTCCAGAAGAAAATGTGTCTTGGATATTGACAACATGATAGATACAAAACATAATAACATAGCAAAATGCTCAGACCAAACTTCACCATATCAAGACCCCCTTGCACCCCCTCACGCCGCCCAGGGGTCCCCGGCCCCCACTTTGAAAACCACAGACCTCGCTCAACAGGTCCATATTCACAACTACCATCAAACATATGAACTAAGCCACGGCCGGGGCGTGTTCAGTTTTGCAGAAATTCCTGTTTTTTTCAATGAACACAAGCCCTCTCACTCTATCCCTCATGACAGACAGTTTTAGCGGTTAAGGCCTCACCACCCCATGCCTGTGAACAATAGGGATTCGTAGTCGGCAGGATTCGAACCTGCGCGGGGAGACCCCAATGGATTTCTAGTCCATCGCCTTAACCACTCGGCCACGACTACATGAAGAAATCAGTGGTGACACAGTGTGCCCAAGGTGAGCCACAGGACAGGCGAGGTGACAACGCTGGGTCACAGTGTTTGGTCACCATTGTCACCCCAAGGCCTTGGACACCGACTTAAAAATCTAGACCAACACCTACAACACAATCTCACTTCCTGAGACAAAAAGAATATATCAATCTCACACCTCCTGAGAAAAACTTAATAATTTCCTGCACGTTACACAATCTCACACCTCCTGAGACCAACTGAGTATATTCTAAGTGCTTCTGCTCCTTATTTGTATTGGGCTAAGCCAGAGAGGACAAACTCAGGCCCGGGGGCCAATACATCATTAATACGACAGAGGCCGGACCATTAACACTTATATACAACAGAATCATGTGCAGGGCAGGCACATTTGATATAGGCCTACAATGGGAAGGAGTCTTACATTTGCCTTTGAGTATGGTGAAGAATTTCTTGGGAAAATGGTAAACTTTTGACCCCTTAATCAGGTCCAGTCGTATCAAATCAGAACAAAAGTTGTCCAAACAGATCTAATTATTATTGATGAAGATTTATTTGCACAAGATGCACAAAAGATAGTAAACCTGAATATAATAATACAATCAATGTGTAAGTCTTGATGCACAGTCTCTGCAAACTCACCGTAACACAAAGAATTGATCAATCTGAAAACTTGCCTTGCCTATAATTATCTTGTTTATTTGAATTCCTTTTTTGACGGCTTTCTCTCTCTCTGTAATTCATTGGGGTAACACGTTTAGAAAGAGGAACTTTAACACTGTTGGTGACAACTGCTTTGTATCACACTCACTCTCAATGCTCTTGAATTAGAGATTAAAAATATCTTTGTGGACATAGTAGTCTATGATATTGTGTCTTTGAGTTTTACTTGTATATCATGCTTTTGTTTTTGTTTCATGTTGTTTTGTTTTGTTTTTGTCCTTAGTCCCATCATAGCATGTTTTGTTGTTACATATTTTAATATCATTTTTATTTCTGATTATGCTTTTTAAACTTAACATCGATTCCTGTCCAGGGAGTACAGATGATAATTAGCCTTGAGGTTATAATCTGGCTCAATTGTAGTATGTTTGTGTACTGTCAAATAAACCTTAAACAAAATAAGACCTGTCAGCACTGAGTTGCACAAATTGAACAATGCTGACGGCAGTTGTGGTCTTATTTTTCAACAGTACTTAGCAGACTCTTAGGCCTACGTGGCAATGCTGAGGATGGCTATGTTGTGGTCTCATTATCATCACAGTTCTCAGGCATCTCTGACCAAAGTGTCTTGTGTTTGGCATAACCTTAAACTTGTTTTACGCAGTGTCTTTTCACCCTTTCACATAGCCACATTGTCAGCACAAAGTTGGCAAAGTCGGCCTGTTCTGATTCTTACTTATTCAACAACATGTTTCGTATGCTTTTGATGAGCGGGTGGCTTAACTTTTTATATGCCATTCATCACCAACATCTCCACAAGTATTACAGTGTTTGCGTGCATGGACAAGTTTAGCCCATTTAAAAAAATGAATAATAATAATTAAAAAAAATATATATATATACATATATATATATATATGAAGAGCTCTTTTCCAAAACACTATATCCACCATTTTTGACTTTTTGCATTTTAATATTGGAATTGACTGTTAAGGGGCCCTATCATCTATGTGTGAATTCTTGCCATCCAAATGTTTTAAGAACATCATTTTAAACCTCTATAAAAATACATTTTGCATTGCATTTCAATGGAATGCCCAACACAAAATGTCAATTTCCCAACATTCTATATGATGGATATATCTCATTTTGGAAAAGAGGTCCTCATATTGAGTTCGACCGCAACTCTGTCTCATATTTTGATTTTGGCTTACTGGGAATTTCAGTTTGACACCCTCATGGGATACGTTTTGGCAGCAATTTGAACATCCAGGGCCGCTGAGAGCATTGGCTGGGCCCAGGATGCCACAACTGTCGACCGCTCAGACAGTCGATACATTTCTACTGCTCTCTCTCTCTCTCTCTCTCTCTCTCTCTCTCTCTCTCTCTCTCTCTCTCTCTCTCTATGTGTGCGTGTGTACACTGTGATTGAGTGCAAACAGTGTCGTCATTTGTGACTTCCTCCTTCCTCATTTCCTTCATCTCTCTCTCTCTCTCTCTCTCTCACACACACACACACACACACACACACACACACACACACACACACACACACACAGACGTTTCTGACCAGTCGGTCACACGCTAGTTCATCTCTCCTCATCCCTCAGACGGCTGGATCTACCACTCTGCTCTATTATACTCTACTCTACTCGTCTACTCTACTCTACTCTACTCTACTCTACTCTACTCTACTCTACTCTACTCTACTCTACTCTACTCTACATCACAGACGGTTGGCTACTCTATTCTACTTTAGTCTGCTCTTCTCTGTTCTACTCTACTCTACTCTACTCTACTCTAATCTACTCTACTCTAATCTACTTTAGTTTGCTCTACTTTAGTCTGCTCTACTCTACTCTAGTCTACTTTACTCTGCTCTACTCTACTTTAGTCTGCTCTACTCTGTATTACCACAGTCTGCTCTGCGGTTCCCGGTGCTCAATCCAGGACAAAGTTGTGTGCCTCGACTCTGGACACTCTTGGCTCTGGAATCCCCCGGCTGTGTGTGTGTCTGTGTGTCGGGATGAGTCTTCATATCAGTGAGGAACTGTGTGTGTGTTTGTCAGAATCTCTGCTCTTACCGTAATGTGAGTGAGGCGCAGTGCGTGTGCGTGTGCGTGTTCTTCATGTGATTGGGAGAATGGTCTCGTCACATTGTGTATTCTTTATGGACGTGTGGTCCCTGGTGCTGCTACTGCTACTACTGATGAGCCTTCAGCTGCACCACACAGGTAAATAACTAATTAATAATTCCATAATACATCTTTAATAACTCTTTAATAACTATAGACACACAGGTAACTACACCACTTTAATAATCACTTTTAGACACGCAGGTAAATAATTACATTTCAACTTAAAAAGAGACGCAGCTACATGTATTCTTCCCCCTGGAGATCAATTAAGTATAGCTTCACTCTTCTCTACTACTACTTTCAGACACACACACAAGGGTCATTCCATACCAATTGAACAAATGGCCATGCGTTTGTGTCTCAAAATATTCTGAAAATATGACTGGGGGTTCATTAGACATCCAAGACAGAGGATTGAAATCCCCTTTCTAAGTGAAGTTGTATCCTTTTCAAGTTACAGATGTTTCTAGACGGGGAGGGAGGGGGGTGTCTATTTCGTTCAACCAGTGTTTTTTCCGAAAACTTCTAGAGGCCATAGCGGAACAGCTGTACAATTACATAAGACATAAAAAGCTTACACTTGGCATGCTGAGAGTAGTCTGTGCGATGTGTTCATATTCATGTTCATTTGCATTGTGTCTGTCTATCAGTCTCACCTGGCAGTGTAATGTGTGTGAATGATAGGCCTATGACCTTTAAGCTTACATGACACTGGACTTTTTATGCAGGGGCGAAAGTAGTTTTCGTTTCTTACCGGTGCTACCCACCACAAACAACCAGTAAACATATGCACTACAGATCCATATCACTGTGTGAATATCTTCATAGGAGGACACTTGTCTCAAATGGTGTATGTTTGTAAGCCTAAGCAGACCTCACTTCTCCTGAAATGTGGGTTATTGGGTAGTATATTAAATTCATTCTCTTACCGGTACTGCATACCAGCAGTAAATTTTATACCGGTGCTACGCACCTGTTCGCACCCACTTTCACTTCTGCTTTTATGACTTGCTTACCAGGGGTAGTCACTGGAAATTGTGGGGTATGGGTCCTTTGCAATCTTTCAATCATTTCGCCTAAAACAGTGATTCGTCTGTGGGCAAACATTAGTGAGCCTTGTTTCAAGCGGGCCCAAAGTTGGAAGGATTAGGCTGCAGCTGCCTAAATCAGCTAGAATCCTCTGTGTGCACTGCAATTGGATTCTAGAATTCTCTGTGTGCTCTAATGTGATTCAAGACTCCTCTCTGTGCATTGGAACGTGATTCTAAAATCTTCAGTGTGCATTTAGAATGTGGTTCTAGACTCCTGGGTATTCACTGAAATGTGATTCTAGAAACCTCTCTGTGTGCATTAGATATGATCCTGGAAGTGGCATTAGAATGTTGTTGTAGAATACTCTCAGTGTGCATTACAATGTGATTGTAGAGTACTGATTCTAGAATCCTCTGTCTGCATGGGCGGTCAGTGCAATGCAATGTGGGCTACTTGTGTGCAATGAAATGTAATGTAGGCTACCTGTGAATGGGCTATGAAACAGTGCTATCTGTCTGGCGGAAGTCGATGGTCATTTGCATGTCAGTTTATCAGTGTGAGTGTACAGCAGGATATTGCTCTTGACGGGAGGTAGCCTATCTGATGACGCGCTCGCACAGCTATCAGATGTTACAGCCTCCCCAACAACACGCTTCACAGATTCAAATATAGAAAAAAAAAATCCTCCCTGTTAGGGCTGGGTAGGTACTCGATTTTGGTTAGGTTCTGACATCGACCGAAATGCTCCGATGCTACAGCATTAGGTGTCGCGAAGCATACTGTAGCCTAAATAGTTTTTTGGTGCTGTATTTCGATAGTCAATGAAAAATGAAAGCCTGTCAGCCAATAGTAATATTGTTTTCAAATGTCTCTGTGTAAATGGGTAGTCTGTCAACCAATAAGCCGAGACTTTCAACCAATAAGCAGAGAGTGTTGAGAGAGGGCGGGTGGCCCTGCACAGATAGAGTATATGACTAGAGGCCAAATTTCATGTCCCTGGTGTTATTATCTACACGGTGCAGTGCTAGACCAACTAGCCAGGCAAATGTATTTTCTGCCACGTGGTGTGCACTAGTATTCCATAACAAGTTTTGTCGCAAAACATGGCTTCAGTCGTGCTTTATTTAGAATTTACAGTACATCAATAGCCTACTTTTTCTCCTTTCATTCACAAAATGGCAAATAAAAAATGACAGAAGCCGTATTTAACTTTCAAACTTGTTAGAGAATGCAAGTGAACACTTCTAACCACTTAGTGAGATGCTTACTTTAATAATAAATGTTTAGGGTGGTTTTAAGTACAGATTTGGAGATGCCCATACGCAGACGTTCAAGTGGAATTGCGGAGTCGGGACTTTTTGACCCCCCAAAGATTAGGAAAGATTAGAAACACCTGAATAATAATGAAAGTGTTGATTGTTGTCTTCTATCTGCCTGTGCTATGCACACACTTCAGTCAATAGAGCATTCTACTGTTTTGACCCCCCAATGTTGAGCTGGAGTTGGCACCTTTGGGTGTAGTGTAGTGACCATGCTCTCTTGTCCCAGGAGGTATCCCTGTGTAGGTGGACACTGCAGGTGTCTAAGGAGTGTGTGTGTGTGTGTGTGTGTGTGTGTGTGTGTGTGTGTGTGTGTGTGTGTGTGTGTGTGTGTGTGTGTGTGTGTGTGTGTGTGTGTGTGTGTGTGTGTGTCAGGTGGCAGCCCTGTGCAGGTAAAGCCTGAGGTGTCTGCGCATGTTGGTGATGATGTGACTCTACCCTGTCGCTACTCCTCCACCTCTGGAGAACCCCCTTCCATCACCCAGGTAACAGGCTCCTCCCTCCAATCATACAGGTAACAGGCACCTCCCCCTCTGGAGAACCCTCCCCTTCCATCACGCAGGTCTATCACTGTCACTCACCAATGTTAAATGCTCAGTATTATTTATTACTTCATCACTTTACTGTTATTCACTTGTCCTGTCTTGCACTTTGATGTTAGTCTGTAAATGTCAGTCCTGTGTATGTCTATGTCCTTGCATGGTATAGAGAGAGAAACGTAATTTCATTTTCCTTGTATGACCTGTGCATATGTAGTTCTGGCTTGTTCCACCACGTATACATCTGGAACAAACTGACTATGTTTTAAATGTTTTTTTGACTCTAATTCATTTCCCTGTTTTTCCTTTCATTTACATTTGTTAACTTTGTGAAGCACATTGAGTTGCACCTGTGTATGAAATGCGCTATATAAATAAACTTGCCTTGCCTTGCCTTGACTACTGAAGACCAGCATGCCTGGATATGTTGTGCTGATTCTGAAATGGTTGGATGAAATTTGTGGAAGCAAGTGGTTTTCATTTTTGGTAACACTCTCATTTTAACCTAAGAGTGTACCATCACACCGGTGTGACGGGAATGTTCGAGCAGTGAAAGTTCTATAGAATTCTGTGTCAATTTGGAATTTTAGAATCTTGTATTGTTATAGAACGCATTCTTTTTATAGAATGTTCAAAAACCCACACTCTTAAAGGTTTTAAGGGCTCACATACGTATAGGCCTACAGTTTACCTAACTAATTAGGCACTTATTCTTTTTACTTCTACTTTTGCCACGTCTGGTCTGACACAGGTGCAGTGGTACGCCGTGAATGAAACCCAGAAAGAGAACATCATCATTGTGTTCAGCAGCAGTTTCGGGATGAACGTGGCAAACTCTTCCCTGAGCGGCAGACTAGAGTTCAGCAACAAGCAACTTGCGCAGGTAGGCAAAGCCTCCATCCGTATCTCAACATCACCTGTAGCCTACGGGCCTAGTGGTTGGACAAGCTTTTACTCCATCTCACCTGGTAAAACGTCACCTACAGGACCAAAAGGACGGCTCCATCCACATCTCTAAGGTGCAGCAGGCCGACCAAGCCCAGTACATCTGTGAGTTCATCACCTTTCCAGCCGGCAGCTTCAGAGCTATCACCAACCTCACAATCACAGATGAGACCGATGGTAAGGTAGCACACACACTCTCTCTCTCTCTAGTCATGACACTAGGCTCATTCGACTTTCAAAATGATTACATGCGCAGAACTTGAGAAGCTGTTTCCACGTGGCCTGCTATTTTTTGTTTTTAAACAGATGGGTTTTGTCCTTCCGTTTACACGTAAACAGAGATTTAAAACATGCATATCAAAAATCCTGCTTTAAAAATGTCCCATTTAGGTGGCTAAAACACACTTTTTACAATGGAGTTTTTCTTTTTATCCACATGTTGCGTTTACACCTCAACAGGAGAAAAAATTATCCACAGTAGCAGACTTCGTGGAAACAGCAGCACAGTAATGCATTCCAGTAGTATAACTTTATTGTCCCCATGGGGTAATTGTGTTTGCAGTACAAACTCTGGCACCAGACATGAGACAGTCACAATTTTTCAGTGTCAAGTGTATGAGCCTTGGAAATGTGTCAGCCTAATTAGTTACACCCAGTGAGTGGATATTTTGAGAGTTCACCAAAGAGCATACAATCACTTGGCGTGATTACGAAGGCTCATACACTTTGAAGGACACACACTAGACTTAGAGAAATAGTAACCCAATATCTCTCTCTCTCTCTCTCTCTCTCTCTCTCTCTCTCTCTCTCTCTCTCTGTCCTCTTCAGAGTCTTCAGAGTCTTCAGGTCATCTCTCTCCAGGCCACACGGCTGCGGTTGCCATGGGGATCATCCTGGCTGTCCTTCTATTGGTCACCGTGCTGTTGTTCTTCATCAGAGCCAGGAGGTGACACACACACACGCACACACACACGCACACACACACAGACACACGCACACGCACACGCACACACACACACACGCACGCACGCACGCACGCACGCACGCACGCACACACACACCCAAAGGTCATACCAAGTTTGTGGCTAGAAAGTGAGAGACAGAGAGAGAAAAGAGCGAATGAGATGTAGGACAGAGAGAAGCGAGAGAGTGCAGGACTAGCAAAGTCACATGAAAAATGAAAATAAAGTCATTTTTAAAATAGTAAAAATATTTTTTTTGTCTTCTCTTAGAATCAGGGTCTGTGGGAAGCACATTCAAAGCCACATGCAGTGTTGCTGCTGCTATGGGGAACAAAACTACCCGGCACACCTGCAAACACACACACCCTGCAAAGATTCAAATACAAAACCAAACGCGTGTGCGTGTGTGTGTGTGAGAGAGAGTGAGAGAGTGTGTGATATTAAACCATGACATTAATTGGTGTGACTCTACCAGTTGGAATACTTTAATTTTTCCTGTAGTGCTGATGTTTGAATGTCACTCACTCACAAGAGAGAGAGAGAGAGAGAGAGGAGGTGTAAAGGGGTATGCTTGAAAAAGAAGGAAATGGTTAAAAAAATGTGAAAGCATGACTGTTGCTAGGGCCAGACTGGGGTTTGGACAGAGGAACTCATTTTGCTTGCGTGAGGGGTCGTGGTATGATGAACTCGTTTCATCTGCATGAGGTTTTGTGGCAGGGCTGGGCTGGCCATCTGGCACACCGGTCATTTCCCGGTGGGCCCTGCATACTCGTGGGCCCCTATTTTCAGATTTTTTGTTTTTGTTTTTACGTTTCTGAAAAAAGGGGCCCACAAGGGTGAAGGGCCCACCGGTGAGTCAGTTCTCTGCCACTATGAGGGGCCCCTTAAAGCCAAAAGTGTCAGGGCCCTATTTCTCCCCCAGTCCAGCCCTGGTTTGAGGTGTTAGGAACTTCCAGAGAACTGACAATATATATGTGGGCTGTTGGGCCATCACTGTCATCACATGTATAGCATTGACAAACACACAGACGTTCTAACACAGTCATGCCACATACACAGTCATGATACACACAATGCCAAAACACCCACAAAATACACACACACACACACTCAACACATTCACACAGCCTTGATGAACACGCGACTTAAACACATAACAAGCACACTGAGCCATAACAGTGTATATCAGAATACAAATTACGGTTGTTTTGACAACAGACACAAAAATACACTCAGAGACAAAACATACATACAGACACACACACACACACACACACACACACACACACACACACACACACACACACACACACACACACACACACACACACACACACACACACACACACACACACACACACACACACACACACACGACAAACACACAGGCATGACAAATGCTCGCCATGACAAACACACACATCCTTGAAACTCAACACATATTACAGTATATCGCATCATCATCATACATGTTGCAATGTTATGCTGAAGTCCTGAAGGGCAGGGGGAAATCCTGGTTTGTGTTTGTGGATGACTTTGTAAAATTGGAAGTGGACGTTGAATGAAAACAAGCCAAACCTGATTAAATACTATTATAATAAGATTATCATTATGTTATTACACAGCAACACAAATCTGATCAAATGGTAGGACTATTACGATTATAATATTATTATTTTGTTATTGTAGTTAGCTCGATAGATTTGGAATAATTCTTATTTTCTCTTAACAGGAACAACACATTCCCCGGCACCGCCGCCAACGGTACGTTTAGAAGACTTTAGTTCCTCTTTCCATCTGCTCTTCTCCTTTCTTGCAAATCTATTTCTCCTCTTCTTCTTTTTGTCCTGTGGTTGCCCTTTCTTATATACTATTCCCCATTGCTGGGCTGTTATGTTTTATGATTTTTAAAAATTCATTGTTCTGCTTTTTATTTATTCATTCATTTTCTATTAACTTCACTGTATCACATATATTTCATTGGGAATTATACAGTATACATGTGATTGGTAAAGTTTGACATTAATTTTGTGATGTAAACTAAAACGAACTACTCTACTCACCCCTAACACCCTGTGCACTTACTTATCCTGCTTGCCCACTCAACAAGTCCTCCAAAATGTCTTATTACTACATGTTGTCTGTTCTACATTACTTGCATATTTCTGTACTACTCTATGGTGACCCCACACTTGCTCATATGTCCCCTTTGTAAGTCGCATTTGGATTAAAAGCGCCTGCTAAATGTAATGTAATTTATCTATTTTTCATCCGTTCCACTTGCTATTCTTTTTTTTCTAATTGTTTCATTGTGAAAAGTTTCGCTTTGATAGAGTAAAGGGGGAAAAAATAATCCTCAGGGGTGTGAAACTCAAATTGACTGAGGGCCAAAATCAAAATCAGGACTGAAGTTGTGAGCCGTGCTGAATATTTATTTTTTTAAAAATGGACGAAAATTGTGCGTGCATGCCCTTAATACTCATAATTAAATTCCACACTCACTCTTTCAATCATATATGGTAGCTCAAATGTGCCTGCACATATTGTGTTGCATATGAGTGTGAGTGGTTTCATTGGCCTGGGCCCATACTCATATTCATGTGACACAGCAAATTTCACATTTAAGTCTTATTACGATACGCATTAACAGGGTGCCTACAGATATTCATAAGTTGAATTTACTACCTTTTTACTACCTCCATTTTTTTTTAAACTACCACTACGACATCTAGCTTAAACTGAGTAAAGAACTTAAATACCTTTCCAAAGCCTATTAATAACATGAATAAATAATGTTTTTTTAGTTTAACAAGGTAATCGTTGAGTGTATTAGTACAAGTTAATGCAGGGTATCTGTACAGGGGATCTGCTCCATAGTCAATTTCTGCGCCAGACATTTGTCATGACCTGTTAAAGAAGTTTCTGTATACATGGGTTCTGAATGTTTGTAAACACGATGTTATGAGGAGGGGCAAGACGCTGGCAGCCAACCACGTGCGCTATTTTTTTGACCAACAGCGGTTTGCAACAATCAGAGGTTGAGTTGTGCGCAGATAATTTCGCGCAGTCAGGTTATAAACAAAATTTGGAACCCATGTATGGTGTAGGAGTTTTCATTGCTGCAAGGAATCCGCACACACACACACACAGGCATCCTACCGGTGTGGAAGGTAGGAAAACCACCATACCACTTTTGAGGTAAACCTAGCTTGTCCCTAGCCTGGCTCTCAAGCAGACCCTTCGTGCATTTCCGCTCAACTTCGTGAGCTTGGTAACAACCATCGCGTGAGAACCAGATTAGCTTGTCCCCACCACTTTCACAAATATAATGCAAAAATAACATACCTGGGCCATTAATCTTATTAATGTCCCCACCACTTTCCAAACCAAACCTACACCGGCACACACACACACACACAGACAGACAGACAGAATTATTAGGTGTGGATGGTAGGGGCATGCCCATACCACTTTTGAGGTAAACGTAGCTTGTCCTAGGTATTGGCACCCTGACCTCTCACCCCTACACATCTGATGTTGCTGGCAGAATAGAAGCAAATGAGAATGTGACAACTAACATCCTCAGTCAGGATTTCTTATTACTATTCCTTGTTTGTTTGTTTTTGTCTTTCAGGAAACCGCAACCGACTATGGACTGTCACACCCAAGCCGGTATGATTAATCTGACCTCTTGTTGAGCATGCGTGAGTGTGTTTGAAGGGCCGCTGACAGCTTTGGCTGGGCACATGACAAAGTCACCTGAAAGGGCCCTGTCGTGCCGAAAAGCGAGTCCCTGCCAGAACACGAGTGCCCTCATTGAAACCCATGCCATTTTATGAGAGAAAATTATACTAATTTTTGCAGAATGAATTACATCATTTATGAACTAAAATATGCTTATGAAACATTACTCGTCCTCCACTAAAATATGAGCTATTTGAATGAAACCGTAACATTTGTTATGACAATTCTTCGATTCCTTTATGTAGATGCTGTATTGATAGGCTTTCCATTTTAAATTGTGTCGGATTTGTCTGCAAAAATGGGTAAAAAATATCAGAAAAATTGGTCATTGGTTTCCATTGGTTTCAATGAGGGCACTCGTGTTCTGGCAGGGACTCGCTTTTCGGCACGACAGCCCCCCACCCAATACATGTAATGTGATCAGGACCCAATTATGCCCCCCCTCTCTGGGCCCGGTATAGCTGACCCCTTTGTCCCCCCCTTGTCGGCTTCCCTGTGTGTGTGTGTGAGTGAGTGAGAGAGAGGGCATTTTTATTGTTACTTTAAGTTGTTACTGATGTATTGAGTGATGCGTATTGTCAAGTATGATAGGTAACAGGCTTCACTCAGGTTTCTTGATAACTTTTAAGGGTGCTGGCCCAAATAAATACTTGGAATCAAAGAAAAGGGGGGCGCACCTTACATCAATTGTTTTCCTTATTTTTGTGCACAGACACATTTCTGCGTGTGCCTTCCTCAGTGTGTGATGTGATGTGTATTGTCCCAATTGAAGAAGAAATAAAGAATGAAAGAAAGGAAGGAATTAAGTAAATAAGTTAGTAAAACAACTCAGTATCTCCGTCTCCATCATCTGTTCCCTCTTTCTGCTTCTTTGTGAAGGATCTGACCTACGCAGACGTCCAGTTCAAAAGGCCACCAATCACGAACCCAGATTCCACGCTGAACTACATGACTGTCACGCCCAGCGGCCAATTGGGATCCTCTGCCCCGCCCTCCCGCAGAGGCTCAGGCAGTGATTGGCCAGAGAGCTCTGAGGTGGAAACGGTCTACTCAGCAGTGAGGGTTTAGACACGCGAGGGAGTGAGTGATAGCATCAGTGGATGTGGTCTGACGTTCCACAGGGGAGATCTAGAATCTCAGGGCCAATAACCACGGTAACATGTTGTATCCCTATGAGCTACCAGGTCATGACAACACATTAAAGCAGCGCCCCCTAGGGTTAGTTAGAGTTAAGACTTTGTTAACAGTCTATTGTGGTTCGAAGCAAACCCTTACCTATCCCTACACCTCCATCCATGTCTAGTGTCCTTGACCAAGGCCTAACCCCACACTGCTCTGGGGACAGTAACCAATACTCTGTACCTAATATCTGTACATTGCTTTTGATACAGGCATCAGCTAAGCGTAATGCAATGTAATGTTAATAGTAGCTCATCCCAATGAAGTAGCCCATCTGGACAGAACAAGAGCTGTTGCTGTTGCTGTGCTGGCAGACTCTACTTGTGATTTGCCGTCATGTGTCGTTACGTGGTTTAGTGGTTAAAAGGCAGTATGAGTTAGATCTTTGAGTGGCATGTGGCATGTGCCAGTGACATGCGGAAGTGGTGTCATTGACATGCTATTATAAAACACATTTTTCCACTAACAGGTTAGGTTTAGGAATGAGTTTTGGTTTAGGCACAGTTCGGCATGTTTATAGGTTGGTGTACACACATTTTTCACTGACAGGTTAGGTTTAGGAATGAGTTTGGTTTAGGCACAGTTCAACATCGACATGCGGAAGTGGCATCACTGGCATGCAACTATAAAACACATTTTTCCACTGACAGGTTAGGTTTAGGAATTAGTTTAGGTTTAGGCACAGTTCGGTTGGTTTACACACATTTTTTCACTGACAGGTTAGGTTTAGGAATAAGTTTAGGGTTAGGCACAGTTTGACATCGTAGTAGCCACTGTAACCATAGTAACCAACGTGACATGCCAACCGTGACGGCGCTTGACATGCCCGTTAACTGTTGTAATTACAGACCTAGAATACATAAATAATTAAAAATAATACTTTTTATTAATACATATTTTTACACTTATTGATAATAATTAGTATAAGTCTGTGGTTAATATAAAATCAATGGACATGTCACTGCGGCACTTCCGCATGTCACTGACACATGCCACATGCCACTCAAAGATCTAACCCCCTCTCTAAAAAGGTCTGTAGAGAAGAGGAGGCGGATCTTAACCCACTGCAACAGAAACAGGGTGTTGAAAGACTGCACAACGCAAAAAAACCCCCACATGGTCACGGTCACTTTAGACAAATGGTTTTGTTTGTTAAGTTGCCTAGTAACAACAAGTACTCACAACATCTGTTAGCATGTGGATGCCTGGCTTGTAGTTTTTATTATTTTTTTAATGAATAACTTGACTGTACTGTTTAATAAAAATGATGTATATACTGTATAAAGTATGTGTGTGTGTGTACCAATGAAAACGACGTAGGCATGAGTTGAGCTGTGTTTGGTTTATTGAACAGTAACGCAAGTAGATTTCAGCTCCAGTTAAATCATAATTACATATTGACATGGGGAAAGTAAAAGAGGCACCAGAGTAGAGAAGTGTACATGCTATTATGTACACCATAAGCCCTGAGCTGGCCACACACACACACACACACACACACACACACACACACACACACACACACACACACACACAATACCGCATCTGACCATTTCTTTTCATCGAAGCATTTAACTTGTCTTTTTTCATACCCCTAAGCTGGCAGGTGCGTCGGAGATGGCCCATGGATCACTCAGCAGACAATTCCGAAAAAACTCCTGCACACTGACCATTTCACTGTTTTTAATACACAGCGTTTCAGTCCGGGGGAGGGAGTTTTTTTTCCCCTCAAAATGTCATTGCAGCATTAAAATCTAGATTATTCCAAACCATGTGGCAAAAACCCCAATCACGCTAACGCCTAAACCACTAAATTGCAGCATCGGACAAGAGTGCGCGGTATCTTCCCTCTGAAACTCCCTGGTTCGCTATACCGTCTCCTCGATAATAAACTCGATGGTGTGCGGCACTTCCTGTCCCTCCACCACGGACATGTTTGGCAGAGCCGCGGCGGCTGCGGAGGCGGGCATGGTGATGGTGGGGTGCAGGATGACCATGGAGGAGGAGGAGGGGGAGCCGGGCAGCAGCATGCCTGAAGAGGAGGCCTGGTCAGCGGGGAGCAGGATGGCACTGCCGGACCCATCATGGTGGTCGTCTGTGGACGCCTGGTGCACCTGGAATAATAATAATAATAATGATAATAATTATAAAACTAGAAATACACTCAGAGAGTGCAGACCTCTGCCAAGGAAGCTGCTTGATAGAACATTTGACTTTGTTACGTAATATTTTTTCCCCAAGTCTTTCTGCCTTGTTTTTGTGGAGTTAGAAACTGGAATGTCAAATTTGCCTTATCCCCCAATGTTGAGTCTTTTTTTAAAAATCCTGGATGTGGGTCATGATCCGGATGACCACCAAAATTTAATCACTTCCTTGTGTCATTTCCAACAAATCCACAAAATTTCATCCAAATCCATGCAAGTTTTTGAGTTATCCTGCCAACAGACAAACAGACAGACAGACAGACAGACAGACAGACAGACAGACAGACAAACCAACGCAACTGAAAACATAACCTCCTTGGCGGAGGTAATAGTTATACAATTCTTCCCAGAAGTTATGTCGCCTATTCATGTTCTTGGAACAATAACCTGACTGTAAATTAATCAGTTGGCCTCAGAAGTCGCTCATATGAAAGCTACCACCCTCCCAAATGAAGGTTTATGTATAAAATCAAATTCACTTACATTGCTGTGTTACAGTAGCCTCCTTCAGCCCTAAACCAATCGTGTGTTCTGAGTCTGTGATGAACAGCTGTTACCTACCAATACGATCGTTTGCACGGCCTGGTCCCCCTCCCCTCTCCAAGCCAACTTGGGCCCTAAACCAATAAGATGCTCTAAAGCCTGTGATTGACAGCTGCTACTCACCAATAGGATGGTCTGTACGGCCTGGTCCCCCTCCCCTCTGCCGGCGTCCTTGGGCACGGGCGGCTCTCCGGCGTGGCAGTGCATGTGCTTGTCGAGGTTGGCGCGGGAGCGGAAGGCGACGGGGCAGCGGGGGCAGGCGTAGGGCTTCTCGCCGCTGTGGACGCGGGCATGTTCCGTCAGCCGCGACGCCACGCTGAACGTCTTGCCGCACACCCAGCAGGCGAATGGACGCAGACCGCTGTGGATACGCTCATGGTCCTGGAGGTGGGGAAGCTGCCGGAAACGCTTACCACATGTAGGACACTAGGAGGGGGGGAGGTGGGAGAGACAGGGAGAGAGAGCGAGAGAGGGGGGGGGGAGAGAGAGAGACAGGGAGTGAGAGCGAGAGAGAGAGGGGAGACAGGGAGTGAGAGCGAGAGAGAGAGGGGAGACAGGGAGAGAGAGCGAGAGAGAGAGAGAGAGAGAGAGAGAGAGAGAGAGAGAGAGAGAGAGAGAGAGAGAGACACACACACACATACACACACATTAGAATGGATGATGAGGGCCGCTGTGGGGAGGTGGGGAAGCTGGCAAAGATGCATAGGCCTACCTAGTATAGGAGACACACACACAACACTAAGACACACACATACACACACACACACACACACACACACACACACACACACACACACACACACACACACACACAATCCTGCATGGTCTTGGAGATGGAGCAGCTGATGGTAATGCTAACCACATGTAGGACACCAGAGCTGACACACACACACACGCACGCACGCACGCACCCCTTAACTCACCTCGAAGGGCCTCTCGTCAGTGTGTATGCGCAAGTGCACGGCGAAGGTGGACGCGTAGGCAAACTCCTTGGCGCAGTGTTGGCATCGGTAGCGCGAGGGCGCTCGCTGTTTCCCCGGCAACCCCTGGCAGTGCTGCAACAGGTGCTCTCCCAGGGCCGCGCTGTTGGCGAACTTCCTCTTGCACGGCTGCAGCGGGCAGCGGAGAGGCGTCTGGCCCGTATGGGAGAGACGATGCAGGTCCAGACCGTCCTGTAGAGATGCACACACGCACACACACGCGCGTGCGTACGCACACACACACACACACACACACACGCGCGCGCGTATACGCACACACACACACACGCGCGCGAATACACACACACACACACACGCGCGCGAATACACACACACACGCGCGCGCGAATACACACACACGCGCGCGAATACACACACACGCGCGCGAATACACACACACGCGCGCGTACACACACACACGCGCGCGCGTACACACACACACACGCGCGCGTACACACACACGCGCGCGCGCGCGTACACACACACACACGCGCGTGCACACACACACACGCGCGTACACACACACACACGCGCGTACACACACACACACACGCGCGTACACACACACACACGCGCGTACACACACACACACACACACACACACACACACACACACACACACACACACACACACACACACACACACACACACACACACACACACACACACACACACACACACACACACACACACACACACACACACACACACACACACACACACACACACACAAGCACACAGAGTAAACATCATTATTCATCTGTCTTATGGTGCTGGTGGCGAACTGCCGTTTACACGTATTGTAAAGGCCGTCCTGTAGAGATGCACACATACACACACACACCTTCCCCTTTACCCGTGTTAGGCAGCGGTGTCAGTGCATGCATGCGCATACACACACGCACACACACACACAGGGTGTAAATCACAGCCTCCAGCCTCCATACAATACGTCGGTATCGATTTCTTAAAGCAGGGATTCGATTATTTTGATTCTCAAGAATTCCCCACGATTACAATACGATTTGATTTTTCCCAATTGCTTTTGCTCTTCTATTGTGTTATCGATCAAGGGCATTGGACAGGGGCCAGTGATTCGATTATTTCCGATACTTCAGAATGCCCCGTGATACGATGCGGTTCGATTTGATTTGATGTGATTAAATCGCCGGCCGATACATCAATGCATCGACACATTTCAATTATTATTTACACCTCTAACACACACACACACACACACACACACACACACACACACACACACACACACACACACACACACACACACACACACACACACACACACACACACACACACACACACACACACACACACACACACACACACACACACACACACACACACACACACACACACCCTCCTCCCTGTCCCCTTTCCCTGTGTTAGACAGGTGTGTGTCCTTTCCCTGTGTTAGACAGATGTGTTTCCTTTCCCTGTGTTAGACAGGTGTGTGTCCTTTCCTTGTGTTAGACAGGTGTGTCCTTTCCTTGTGTTAGACAGGTGTGTCCTTTCCTTGTGTTAGACAGGTGTGTGTCCTTTTACTTGTGTTAGACAGGTGTGTGTCCTTTACCTGTGTTAGACAGGTGTGTGTCCTTTACCTGTGTTAGGCAGCGGTGTCCGCACATCTCACACTCCAGCTGGCCGCCGGCTTTGCCCCGCCCCTGGCCCCTCCCCCTACCGCGTCCCTCTCCTGCGGCGTTGGCCACCTCGTTGATGTACTCGGGGTTGCTGGGGCAACGCTGCAGGTGGATCTGGAGCACGGCCTGGTTGATGAACTGCAGCATGCAGTGGGGACACGAGCGCGG